>NW_011889102.1:1901816-1912853 GCF_000151845.1 Pteropus vampyrus | reverse complement strand
CTCGTGACGGCCCTGTCCATTCCTTGCATTTCTCAGCCCTTGCTCAGAACAGCTGCAGGAGGAGTCACCTCCAGGTAGGTCCAGAGATTCTAACAACTAATCAGTCCTCCTCAGGAAAATGAAGCTGACTGCTTCCTGCCAGAGGGTAACGTATTCCGTTGGTGGCTCTCAGAAGGAAAGTGTGGAAGAACTGGAGAGATTGTCCAGTTTTGTCAAGGCCACTGTGAGACTCTTGCAGTTGGTAGCTGACAGCCACCACCTTATATCCTAGCTGCATTGCCCATTACTCCCGTTCCCCACTGGAAACATGCTGTTTCCTAATAATACATGCAAACTATTTAACTGGCAGAGATCTAAATATATCAGGCCCTTCTCCACTAATTATCTTTCCATTATAAATGGAGGCTCAAGACATAAGCAAAGAAAAATAAGTTTCCTTTAAAAAGACAGGCTGTGTTTCCTCCACAGTAATTTAACCTGCTTTGTCTGTTAGAATCAAACATTTTAAATGAAACAGTCAAAAATGCTATAACACAAGAACCTACTATATACTTCCTAATAAACGTTTTTCTCAATATTAGTGAAAAACTAGAAACAAGACAAATTTACAACATGAGAGAAATGCATAAGTTATAGTAGATCAGCTTGATAGAATTTACTATAGTCATTAAGAGTGATAAATATGCAGGTTGTGAAATATGGGAAAGCATACAAAATAATTTTCACTGGAGGAAAGTAGAATGCACAATTATTTATGCACTATGGAGATAACGATGCAAAAATTATGTTCAATGCTGGGGAATTTCAGAGGAGTCCAGAGAGAAACAGAAATCACTATACCTAGGTGAAGAGGCAGAAGCGTAATTTTCTATATGGCCGTTTTACCAATGAATTGAAAATGTTGTCAAATTATTTATCTTAATCTTCATTTTAAAACATTTGTATCTGTCAGAGTGAGAGATTCCAATTCGAACCCTTTTAGGTTTTCAATATGCTAAAAAGTGAGCTCCAAAGAGCAGGCCCTTCATCAATGTTTATTAAGTGCATGAATAAAAGAAAGAACAGTGAAAAAGATCAACTTCCTATCCTGCCGTATCTTTCACAAGTATAGTAACTCCTTGTGACTCAGAAATAGTTGAGGAAGCAAACATCCGAGGCCCACGAGCAGCTAAAGCAAGGCAGTGACCCACAGTCCCCATGTTAAAGGGACATGTTAACACAGTCCCCATCAAGAGCCCCCCACCCCGATACCAAAGGCTGCTGCCTTCCTGGCAACTATGCCAACTCACTTCAAGAAGTAGTCTTCGCTAGAGAATTTCATGCAGCAAGCAGAATCAGCAAACTAGATATAGATATAGCAAAATGAAGAGATCTTAAAAACACAGTAGTAAAAAAAGAAAAAAACCTGCATAGAGGAAATCTAATCATGAGGAAATATCGGACAAATGCAATTTGAGGGACGTTTCGCAAAATAACTGTGCTCTTTAAAATGTCAATGTCATGAAATATAAAGACAGACTGAGAAACAGTTGCAGATTAAAAGATACCAAAGGGACATAAAAATTACATTCAGACAGGATCTTGGACTGAATCTTGGGGCAGGAAAAAAATCTCATAAAAGATATTAGTGGGAAAATTAGTGCAATTTGAATAGGAACTGTAGATTACATAATAATATTGTGTTGATACTAAATTTCTCGATTTTGAGAATTGGGTGGTGTATATTTAAGTAAATGTCTTGTTCTTAGGAAGTACACACTCAAGTATTTAGGGATAGAGAATCACGATGTTTGCACCTTACATTCAAAGAGTTCAAAATAATGTGTGTATATATAAGGACATATATACGTAAACACACATTATTATTTAGAGAGAGAGATAAGAAGCAGAATCTGAGCAGGGTATATGATTGTTTTTCAAATCATTCTTAAAAGAAAAAGTTTTAAAAGAGTAAAAAGCAAAGGGTTGATAACGCAGTAAACTAAAAATACACACATGTAAAACAATTTTATATCTATTAGCCAAAGATACATACAAATTGCATAAAATATACAATAGTGTTCTCCTGGGGGAATGGGATTGGTGCAGGGGGCAAAAGTGAATGAATGAATGATAAAGGAGAAAGGAATATTTCACAGACTAATGCTAATAACATATCATAAAGTAAGAAATAAGATTATCACATCTCCACCTATACCCATATACCAACATGCCAGACAAATACAATCAGAATCTTGGGGGAAAGGCTTCTGAATCCTAGGGTACAGTTTAGGTGGACTAGCTCATGGAACTAGGCAGAGAGGACACAGCAATCTGTCACTTAAATCTGGTATCACCCAAGTCAAGTGAAATGAAAAGATAAAGCTAATATAGTATACTCCTAGGTTTCCAGTGTGGTCAGGAAATAGAACCTCTGATATTCCAGTATTCTTGTTAATGAAGTTTCCTTCACATCAACAAACATCTGACTATAACGTGTACGACACTGTGCTGCCTATGGGGATACACACAGGCCAAAATTATATGGCCAAGTCCTTGCTTTCAAGTCAAATGCCTGAGACAAACAGACAGCACGCACACACACACCCTAGAATTCAGCGCTGTAATTGCATTGATCTGTGGAAGTGGAGAGGAAAGAAAACAGAATTCTATCTGCCAAAGAGAAGACTTTCCAAAGAAGGAGACACTAGAGCTGAGTTTTAAATAAAGTGGAGCTGACACTCAGACATAACAGCCATCGCCTACACAGCACTTAGGTGTGCCAAGCATTATCCTGAGGGTTTTCCATATGTTAATTCACTTAATCGTTACTGCACCACCATCAGGTAGGTGTTCTTGGTTCAGGAATGTTAAATGACAGGTCCATGGTTAAGTAGCTTGTGAATGACAGAGCTGGGATTTGAACCCACACCTCCAAATCTGTGCTACTCACTCAAATCAATTAAAATCCCTTTACTCTTCGGGAAAGAAAAAGGGAAACAAACTCATGTGCTATAAAGTACATGGCCAAGACTGGTAAACTCTCTTGCAACCCACTTTCTCTTCCTCCAGGGCTCACTACATTTCCAGCCTCCCTCACAGCTGGGTGTGGCCATGTATTGTGAGTGGAAGGGATGTACCAGTTCTAGGCCTGTTCCTTCCCCCAAAATTATCTCCCTCAAGCACGTTTCACATTTTCTCTTACCTTCTCTCTCTCAGCTGACTAGAGAAGACGGAGGGTTATAAGAGGTGGGCAGAGACACAAGATGGAGGATCCTGGATCCCTAAATGATGTGGAAGGCCATCTGTCAGCTAGACACACCCAAATAGAAACTTTGTAAGAAGTAAAATTCTATGTTAACCCACTGAGATAGAAATTTTCTGTTGTGGCTAATAATTTTTACTCTAATAAATAACTCCACTGAAAAATAGAAAGGTGACTGTTCTATTTTCATGCCCCAAAGCCAAGAAGTACCAGATAGTATAATATAGCAAGGACGACATGAATTGGGATAAAATAGATTTGGGTTCAATTTCAAATTCTGCATTCTACTATCTGTTAGTATTAATCAAGTTAGTTAATTTCTCTGTACTTTGGCTTCCTCATTTTAAAAATGAGGATATTACTGCTGACTGTATGGATTGTGGTGAGGCTTAAATGAAATACATTTAATGCCTTTGACACACAGTAGGTGCTGCCATTCTGTAAAACTGACAGGTGCCTGAGAATGCAGAGCTACACAGGTCACATGACCCATTCCAGCCCCCTGGCTGTGTCTCATGCCAAATGAATCCAGTGAGATGTGACTATCAGTAGCTTAGATGCCTACTTATACTTTAGGATACAGTTTAAAAGAACTTCATCACTGTCACATGGAGTAGATTTAAGTACGTGAGACTTCAATGTTAAAATGGGAGAATATAGTATCTATTTTGTCATAAGCTTTGTCTATCACTCGAAAATTTAAAAGTCCTAAGTTTTCACCGTCTACAAGTTTAAAGCTAGAACAAGCAAATATGCAACAGGAAAAAAAGGAATTAACAGTGTTAATTTCTGTTGCTGTTGAACCTAATTAGCGATGGAGCAAACTGACAATCTAGACACTAAACTTCGGATTTAAAACAGAATTTTAGAACAAAGTATATTTTCTATGACATCTTAAAATTCCAGTATTTTTATTTTAGTTTTAAAATGTTATTCATTAGCTTCTTTTAATGCTTTCAAACCATAAATCACAACCTTGTCTGTATAAATTACCCAAAATTCTAAGCATATTATTCAATATCTTTTACATCTGTCCAAAATTTATAATTCTTTGACATTTACAAAAGTTTGATTTTTGTTGAAAGTTCATCAGAAACCCATAAGACTGTAGATGAGTTCAGGAAAAAGAAAGAAGGAGAAGAAATATTTTATAATTTATTAGACGGTATGTTTAGACACACAATCACCCAACTAACAAAAAATGCACTGCTTTTATGAGTAAAATACAACAGAGTGCTATTCCTCACTCTTTTGCCCAGTCCGGTACTAGGCACTTCCCTGAACCATTTGGAACCTTATCTGGATTGAGCCAACCCATGAACGTTTCTGAGAAAATGAAAATGTCAGCAGTGAGCAGAGGCCCTTACTCTACATTTTTACTTCAGACTGCCCTTATACATCTTTTACATATTGTTTTTTATATATCTTGACTGCCCTTCAAGTTGGTTCTTTACTAATCTCTGAGACCCTCCACACTTGGAGGACTCATTTGGACATACTCTCCAGAGTTTCAGCCTATGAGCCTAAACCCTCTCAGTAGAATCTAAGATTCTGGTCCTGGCTGGGCCTGTTTTCCCAGACCTGCCTGCCAAGAAAAGAAGAATTGGTCTTTCCTGGCATCCCTGAGCCCAGCACTTTTACTCTCAAGTTGTGCCTGCACTGCTACAACCACTGATTACCTGCCGAGTGTGGAAACCCTCATTGCAACATCCCTGCACCTGCTCAGCTGCCTCTTGCAATGACACCTTCCCTGACACTCCTAGATAAAGTAGCTCCTACACACTCACCACTTTGCTTGTTGTACCCTTATCAAAGCACATGACTCTCCAAAATTATCTTAGCTCTTTCTGGATTGACCGTCTGCTCCTACCAGACTGTAACCATCTTGAAAACAGAGACCATGTCTACCTTTTTCATGTCAGTATTTCTAGTATCTAAAAGAGTGCCTAGTCGAAGTAAGCGCCTGCTCCATATATTTATTTATTTATTGAATGAATGACTGAATGAATGAATGCTCCCTGATACGATCTTCAGAATGAGAGGGCTGCAGTCAGAGTTATACAAGCCCTAAAGTACTACAGCAAACACTTTATGATGAGCAATTTGCAAAACCGAAAAAAAAAAAAAAAAAACCACACTGAGAAATCAAGTAGTCAAACTTGACACTTTAGGCAGAGAATCCTGAGGAAAATGCAGTCAATGAAAATGAGTGAAATGTGATAACCCTTTTCAAGTGTCTTCCCCACAATCCCCGGATCATGAGATTTACACACAAAGCCCGAAAGACAGAACAAGATGAACCCCTCTCAATGTTTTTTATCCAGAAAAAGAGAGAGGGATAGCAAGTTCTAATCCATCAAGCAGATCACTAGCTAACAGGAAAGTCGTACAGATGTATTTCAAGAGCAAGAGAAATACTCAGCAACTTGAAAATTAGATTAAGCACAGCCCTTTTGATAAGCGCACGATTTACTGCTTAAGTTGACTGCATTATAATCAGCCTAAATTCATCGCATTCCCATAGGATATCTGATACAAGTAATGTATTTACAACCATCTAAAATCTACCCTTCCTTTTGACTAAAGAAAACCCAGTTCTCACTTCATCACATTTCTAGGCCATGCACTCGAAGGTGCTGACTATTAAGCAGCATCGAGAGCATTATGGGAGTTTTGCATGCCATTAGTATCTAGCAACATTTTAAAGTGTAAGTATCTCATTTCTAATACAATACCATGCAAAATTAAACATCCAGACAAATATAAAACCTGCTTGAGAGGAATGAACAATGCGAAGAATAGCTGACATGTCCCTTTAAAAGTCAGTCACTGAATTGTGGGCTTGCATGAGGAATTTTCTTCACAAGGTACAACCTCCCTTTATTCTTGACTTTGGTTAAGAATGTCCTCCCTGGCAAGTGTCCCCTCTGCTTAAAAACCAGTCAATATTCCACAAGAACTCGATTTTCTGTTAAAAGATAAAGTTCTCAGAGCTCAACACAAAGCAAATGCAGTGATTCAGCAACACTACTTATGAAGGAATATTGGATTTTTATTTACCTGGATGAAGAAAGACCTCTGAAGGGACTCCTTGGTACCTTTCCCAATTATTTGGAAGAATAGATTTCCAATGTAAACCATATGAGTTGACATGTATTATACTGCTGTTCAATAAGACAATATGAAGCCCAAATGAGATGCTAAATGAAGAGGTTTATCTTGGGCTTTGGCTAGAATTGAAGAAAAGCGTTCATGTTCTCCCTGAAGAGGAAAGTTACAATGACCATCCTCACTAGGTAGAGCCTCATCATCACTGTCTTTCAGCTCGCACTGGTAAATATCAAGGTACACCTTGGAGAATGTTTCCTACACAGAACACAAGGCAATTCCCATTCTATTTCCCCTCACTTATATGCTGGTGGGTGACCTTGCACAGGAGGCCTTAATGCTAACAGGGACATAATACAATCTTCCCTCTCTAGGCCTCACAAATGTGGAAACAACAAAGTTGTTGGTCTCCACTAGAAAAGCAAAAGACATCTATGGTGTCATTAGCCTTATTCTTGGCCCTCACAATTGCTGAGCATTCCTTCTGTAGGCAATCTACAAAATAGTTTTTCAAAGCTTACTTTACTCACTGTGACAGGATGAGCTAGTTGTTGAATTTCCAGGTCAATTGCCTGGCTGTTATTAATTATATGCAAACATGAAATACACATCACACACGACTTATACCAGAACGACACAAAAGGAATTCCCCCAAAGAGGATCTCTGTAGTCCCCTCTACCAATCTGTTTAACAAAACCAGATGACACTCAAAAAATGACAAGTTTAAAAAATGCACCTCTGGCACTATATAGGAGAGAATAGACTGTAATCAGAGAGGATTATAAGAATGAATAAAGTACGCCCCCAACATGTGAGAAATGAATTCCAACCTAAATCCATGCCGAACTTGACAGAGAGGATGACAGCAGAGCTCAGCAGTTTCCAACCTGTTCCTTAGCAGCTGGCTACAGAGAGTAAATACAAATGCAAACACAAAAAGAGAAGGTGAAGTTGAAATCTGGACGTAGATGTCCTCATTGTGGTAAACTAGAAGTCAGCAGTGTTCAAATGTGATTAGCAAATACTGCTGCCAGAGCAGGGTGTGAACACATCCAGAAAGGAGAGGTTTTCCCAAAGAAGATCAAGTCCTCATGTGAGCTGCTTCATCCACTTAGAAAACACTTGTCAAACTCATGCTTTTTCTTGCCTAGCTATTAAATTTTACTATCTCCTTTCTCTCTCATCTGGATCTGCATACAAAGGATACTTTCCCTTCTTAGCCGTATTTTGTGCCCATAATCTCTCTCTTCCACTCTCTTACCAACCCTTATTCTGTCTAGAGTTCATGATTCGGATATCACCCCAAGATGATGCTGCTCATCGATTAGGGTCAAACAGCTGGCTCATATAAGTCTGCCCTATTTAGCATTTTTACCTGTGCTTTGGCAGTATAACAGCAAATGTGCTTATTTACAAAGTTGGTATGATTATTTCAATCACAACAGGTTTAGGATAATACCATTTGGATTAAGAAGACTTTAATGGAGTTAGGGCCAAATCAAATAAATAAGATTTAACATGGAAAAATGAAAGGTCCCATGTTTAAAGACCATGCTTCTCAAAGACAGAATGTGAGATTTAAGGCTTAAAAGAAATACATGTTGAAAAAATACTTAGCCGTTTGATCAACAGTGAGGTAAAAAAAGGCCCTCAAAAAGGATCTTGTGATCTTAAACTGTATCATGTGAAGAAGATAATTATCTCATTCAATGTACCCAGAGATAATCACATTTAGTTATAGGAACTTCTCAGATGACAAACAGACACGCTTTAGAAAGAACAAAGCAAGACTGTGAGGGCCTTCCAAACCAAGTCAAATTATGAATACTTGAAGGAACAGAGAATGTTCAGCCTGAAGAAGTAAATATTATAGGAGGGCATGATAAAGTTCTTCAAATATTTGGGAGACTGTCACGTGGAAGAGGGATTATACTTGTTCTATGTAGCTAAAAGGGATAAAATGTATACCAACAAAGTATAAACTGCAGGAGGTACTTCTGGCTCGAGATAAGAATTTTCTAGCAGTGAGAAGCCTTTGGAAGCAGTGAACTTCCAGTGTCTGAAGGGTGGCCCAGAAGATGACAAAGGATCACTTGGCAAGGAGAGCAAACCTCAAACTCAAAGAGACAGAGATTCCCTCAAAAGGTGCTTTGAGTAACTTCCTTATACAAGAACTTTACATACTTTATAATCCTTAAAATCACCCTAAAAGGCAGGTATTGCTATACTCAATTGACAGATGTTCACAAAGGTTAAGTGACTTGCCTGATACCATTCACTAAATGATGAAGCCAAAATTTAAATCCAGATGTAAATTTCTGCCCTGCCATATTGCCTTATAATCTTCTGCTGATTCAGCTTATAAAAGTCAAATGTTCAACCAGTAGGTTGCATAAAGGCGTAAGATACAGAAAGATCTTTGAAGTAGGGTCAGAAGACCTGTTTGTGTCTTACCTTTACTATTATGCTTTATAACTTGGGGCAAATTACTGAACCTTTCTGAGCCCTCAGTTTCTTCACTCATAAACTTTTAATAACAATACCTATTGTACAGGTTTTCGATGAATATAGATAATCTAAATAAAAGTACATTGTAAATTCTAAAATGGTGTTTTAAAGTGGAACATTATTAATGTTATTAGGTAAGATTAATAGTCTTATTTTCATAGAACAATCTAAAAGATACTTTAATTTGAATTATTTTCAGAAAAATTACCAGAAGCCTTATCTAGGCCACTTGGCTCAACTGGTTAGAAAATAGAACCCAGTGTCAGCTTTACAATTTCTATTAAAGAGGTGCTTAGGGGCAGAAATCTGAGAGAAAAGAGTAGAGTAAGAGCCTCCTATATCACCCTTTCGGTGTTGCCACTGATGGCACATTGAAGTCACAGACAAAATGTGCTGCTAACAGAGTTCGATGATACCCCAACATAGCTGTCTCCAAAAATATTTGCTGATACTCATAAGTGGGTAATAATTTAGTGTAACCTCATTTTACTATTCATCTAGATGAAGAGTTAAGCATTATAATCAGTCAAAAGCCTGCTGCTAATATAAAGCACACATTGATATCCAGGATACTCAGGGTTGGAAAGGACATTGAAGGTCTTCTTATCCAACCTCCATCTGCTACTTGTTACATTAATATTAAACATTCGAAAGCCATCTGTCATGTATAGTGCATGTGACATCCTCGTGTAACATTTTAAAGCTTCTCAGAGCAAATGGATGTCTCCCTGAAGGCCTGGTAATTGACCATTCCCTAACAACCCATGTGAAATATGTCAGGGTCTAGCAGGTATGATAAGAGACAAGAGGAATATTTTTCTCTCTCTCCATGAGGTCCTGATACGATCACAGAGCACCTTCTACACACAAAACAATAACAACCATGAAGATTCAGGCAAGGATCCATATTCTTTAACATTTTTTATTTTCAGGACCTTGGAAAGCACCAATACGGTCCATTAGGAGTTCCCAAACCTGGCTGTAGGATAGCCTAGTAAGCTTTTGAACAATAGATTCCTACGCCCCTCATAAAATCAGACTTACAGGTGTCAGCCTGGCCCCACTGTATAAACGAATCCCTGATGGAGGCCTGATTGGGCACTGTCTGCTCTCAAGCAGCAAAGTCAAGCGTGACTGCGAGCTCCTGTCCCAGCCACTCCACTACAGGGAGCAGCTGGGACTCTGCTTATGGAATCTCCGAGCAGAATGAGAGGCATAGGGAATGCATTCTCCTCTTAAGGCCATTTCTGGAGGTTTTTCTATTTGTGTAAAAAGCAAACACGAACCAGTACAAAAAAGAAAAAAACTCCTTCGGCATCCCAACTTTCTGTAGTTGGGGAAAAAAAAAAGTACAAGAATTCTCCTGACCATACCCCTTTAATAGTTATGTATAGCAGTGGTCCCCAATACTTTTGACACCAGGGACCAGTGCTCCTATGAGAATCTAATGCCTAAAGAACTGAGGTGGAGCCGAGGAGGTGATGTTAGTGCTGGGGAGCAGCTGCATATACAGATGAAGCTTCACTCACTGGCCCACTGCTCACCTCCTGCTGTGCAGTCCAGTTCCTAACAGGCCAGGGATAGGTACAGTCTGTGGCCCAGGGTGGGTAGGGACCCCTGGTATAGAGGAAGGGAAGGAAGAAGAAAGGGAGTAAGGGAGGAGGGAGGGAAGAAGGGAGGAAGGAAGAAAAGAAGGAAGGAAAGAAGGAAAATACAGACACATGTATAAATTTATTTTGACAACAATATTATATCCCCGGCCTCCTAGAGCCTGCATTGTATTGTAGATGAATAACAATAAATAAGTAAACAAATAACTTTATAATTTCAAATAGTGGCAAATGCTATGAAGAAATATAAATTAGGTGAGCTGGATACCTCCACTTGTCTTCTCTAAATATACTGTTTACCCCGCTTTGTCTTGCTTTGTGCCAAGACTCACAGGTTCTCTCTACTTTTGGTTCCAGTTGGTTCTCAGCCAATGAGAAATACCAGCAGGAAGGCAGAAAGGGATTGAAGTTGGAGTACTAATTAATTAATATGTAAAAGACTTAGAATAGTGCTAGGTACATGGCACTCACTGAATAATGGAAGCTGCTCCTATTAAGAACAAAACTAGTGAAGACGGCCCTTGACTACTAAGTGGTACTTTCATGTTTGTGAGCTTTTTCTCTCT
>NW_011889102.1:1895690-1901766 GCF_000151845.1 Pteropus vampyrus | reverse complement strand
TAGAGCCTGCATTGTATTGTAGATGAATAACAATAAATAAGTAAACAAATAACTTTATAATTTCAAATAGTGGCAAATGCTATGAAGAAATATAAATTAGGTGAGCTGGATACCTCCACTTGTCTTCTCTAAATATACTGTTTACCCCGCTTTGTCTTGCTTTGTGCCAAGACTCACAGGTTCTCTCTACTTTTGGTTCCAGTTGGTTCTCAGCCAATGGGAAATACCAGCAGGAAGGCAGAAAGGGATTGAAGTTGGAGTACTAATTAATTAATATGTAAAAGACTTAGAATAGTGCTAGGTACATGGCACTCACTGAATAATGGAAGCTGCTCCTATTAAGAACAAAACTAGTGAAGACGGCCCTTGACTACTAAGTGGTACTTTCATGTTTGTGAGCTTTTTCTCTCTCAGCTGTCTATAGTCTTCGCAATATAAATGTGTCAATACAAACTTGATTGTTTTTTAATAATGTTTACAGAGAGGACAACTTGTGTGCCTTGACTTCTGCTTTGTAGCAAGTACACTGAATTATTCATTTAGTTTGGGGCTCTTTCTTTTAAAAAGTAATCATCACTTTCTTGAGAGAAAATTTTATTTTTTCATGCCATCGGTCCTGTCAGACTAGAAGTTCACAATCACAGAAGAAGAACAAAGCAATTTAGATAAAATTTCCTGTTCTGAAGGAAGACTTTTGTTATTAAGTGTGAGGCATTCAATAGTAACTGCCAGCTGTTTAATCAAAAAGTCATTGTTCATTGTGGAGAAAAAAACTGGAGTTTGGAAAACAATGAGGCTACAACATCAAGCTCAGAAACTGTCTGATGGTTTGAAATTCTTTTCTAACTTCGTGGGACCATTTAAGCTATAATGGCCCATTTCTGATAAGGCATTTCATGATGACAGTAAGAAAATCACTGAGACAACTAAGATCTTCTACTCATCTCTTTAATTATTCCCTTTCCTGGTGGCCCCTTCGTATTCAGATTACAGGGTATAAATTAAAGACAGTTTTCAGAGATATCTCAAATAAGCCTATTATATAAGTGACTCCTTCAATTCTAAAACCAAAATGAATGATAAAAGGAAAATTAAGATGAGGGAGGGGATTACAAGAAGAGAAATATTCTGCATACTAGTAAGCGATTAAGGATTTTTAAGAAAACTAATGGGAAAAGAAATCCAGGAGTCAGAAGGCCTCTATTCTAAATTCTGGTTTTAACCACCAAACTTGGGATGTGGTCACTTCAATAAATCACTTTATCTTCCTGGGATTGTCTCACCTTTCACATAGAGAAAATGATGCCTGCTCTACTTACCTATTTCTTTTTTAGGCTCAATGAGATATTGTACAGTGATTGCTCTGAAAACTCGCCCAATACTGATGTGAAATAGCACAAAGTGCTGTTGAGCCACCTGAATGCTTGTGGTTTTCCAGATCCTCCCAGTAACCCAGCTGTATTCCCTTTCTTTATATTCAATTCAGTCCATGAGATAATCTGGAAACCTTTTAATAATCTTGCCTTTTTTATTAGGTTATTTAAGTTGATTTCTGTTAACTTACAACCTCCGTGCATCAACTAACATGAAAACGTGTGGGGAGATACACTAAAAGGCAAACAATTATACTCTCAAAATAGGAACTGCAATAAGTCTTAGGATGCCCACTGACCACCCCTCAGTGCCTGCCTCACTTACATCCTGTGATGTAATCAGCAATTTATGGATTTAAAGGCAACTTGAAAGTAGAAACCAGCTCTGATTTGCCATGGCATCCCCAGTACCTTGACCAGTGCCAGGCACAGAATATACGCTCCAGAATAATGAGTTTTATTTCATCTATTTTTGCACGTGTTTCACTTGGATCAGATGCTGGAAGCAGCCATCTCTCTGATTGTACAATGATTATCCAGTGGATGAACTGGTGTGGCTCCCTCTGCCTCTTAAATGGATTGTCCACCTGTACTTCTAATACTAGGTTGATGGAAAGGCTGAAGTGCAAATTTTCAATTGAAAGAGGGTGTTCAAAATAACTGAAGCATTACTCAAGTCAAGGCCATGCCACACTTCCATGCATAAATGAAAATCTGTATGCACATTCCCCTAGTCTCCTTCATCTCTCTCTTATCTTTTCACAGAGATGTCATAAAGAACTCTCTCAGTAACACATAACTGTCTGAACATTGCTGACGCTTGATACTAATACTCAAGAAATATCAATTAAGAGAATGAAGGCCTCAGTCTCTCCACTTCACGTGACCGAGACTCCAGTCACACTGAACTATTTGCAAGTCCTGGAAGTTCCATGTGGTCTCATTTCTATCCTTTACACACGCTGGTCCCTTGGTTCGAGACACCCTTCTAGCACTTATCTGGAGATATAGGCCAAGGCTCAATTCAGCTGTCCAGCTGGGAAGCTTTTCTCAAACTATATTTCCTCCACTTTTATTGAAAATGTTACCTTTTTCTTGCTTTCTATATATATTACTGTCAAAATGTCTGATGCCAACCTGAATTTCTTTGCTTTGTAAGTGATTGGGACTTTTTGCCTTAACGTCCTGAGAAATATTTTACTTAAAATTGAATAGTTTTACTAGAATATCTCTAAGAGTTGACTTTACAGGTCAGTTTTCTTAGATTCATGATTGGCCTGCTCCATATGTAAATTTGAATTATCTGTTGTTTTCTTGCACTGTAAGTTCATAGTTTTATTGAGATATAATTCATATACAATGCAATTTATCCATTTAAAGTTTATACTTCAATGGTTTTTGGTATATCACATTAACCTTTTTAGGTTGTGGCAAAATATATATAATTAAAATTTGCCATTTTAACCAATTTTAAGTGTACGAGTCAGTGTCATTAATTACATTCACAATGTTGTGCAACCACCACTATCTACTTCCAAACATTTTTCATCACCCCAAACTAAAACTCTTTAACCATTAATAAGCAGGAACTTCAATCTTCTATCCCTCGGCCCTTATTGACCTCTCATCTTTCTGTCTTTATGAATTTGACTATTCTAGACATTTCATATAAGTTGAATCATAAATATTTGTCCTTTTGAGTCTGGCTTATTTTACTTAGCATAATATTTTCAAGGCTCATCCATGTTGTAGCATGTATCAGAACTGCATTCCCTTTCATAGCTGAATATTCCCTCCATTACATGTATATGCCACATTCTGTTTAACCATTCATCTGTTGATGGACACAGATATTTCTGCCTTTTGGCTATTGTGAAAAATGCTACAATAAACACTGGCATGCAAGTATATATTCAAGTCTGTTTTCAATTCCTTTGGGTATATACCTGCAAGTGAAATTGCTGGGTCATATGGTATTTATGTTTAGCTTTTTGAGGAACCACCAAACTGTTTTCCACAGTAGCTGCACCATTTTACTCAAAAAGTCGTTGTTCATTGTGGAGAAAAAACTGGAGTTTGGAAAACAATGAGGCTACAACATCAAGCTCAGAAAATGTCTGATGGTTTGAAATTCTTTTCTAACTTCGTGGGACCATTTAAGCTATAATGGCCCATTTCTGATAAGGCATTTCATGATGACAGTAAGAAAATCACTGAGACAACTAAGATCTTCTACTCATCTCTTTAATTATTCCCTTTCCTGGTGGCCCCTTCGTATTCAGATTACAGGGTATAAATTAAAGACAGTTTTCAGAGATATCTCAAATAAGCCTATTATATAAGTGACTCCTTCAATTCTAAAACCAAAATGAATGATAAAAGGAAAATTAAGATGAGGGAGGGGATTACAAGAAGAGAAATATTCTGCATACTAGTAAGCGATTAAGGATTTTTAAGAAAACTAATGGGAAAAGAAATCCAGGAGTCAGAAGCCTCTATTCTAAATTCTGGTTTTAACCACCAAACTTGGGATGTGGTCACTTCAATAAATCACTTTATCTTCCTGGGATTGTCTCACCTTTCACATAGAGAAAATGATGCCTGCTCTACTTACCTATTTCTTTTTTAGGCTCAATGAGATATTGTACAGTGATTGCTCTGAAAACTTGCCCAATACTGATGTGAAATAGCACAAAGTGCTGTTGAGCCACCTGAATGCTTGTGGTTTTCCAGATCCTCCCAGTAACCCAGCTATATTCCCTTTCTTTATATTCAATTCAGTCCATGAGATAATCTGGAAACCTTTTAATAATCTTGCCTTTTTTATTAGGTTATTTAAGTTGATTTCTGTTAACTTACAACCTCCGTGCATCAACTAACATGAAAACGTGTGGGGAGATACACTAAAAGGCAAACAATTATACTCTCAAAATAGGAACTGCAATAAGTCTTAGGATGCCCACTGACCACCCCTCAGTGCCTGCCTCACTTACATCCTGTGATGTAATCAGCAATTTATGGATTTAAAGGCAACTTGAAAGTAGAAACCAGCTCTGATTTACCATGGCATCCCCAGTACCTTGACCAGTGCCAGGCACAGAATATACGCTCCAGAATAATGGGTTTTATTTCATCTATTTTTGCACGTGTTTCACTTGGATCAGATGCTGGAAGCAGCCATCTCTCTGATTGTACAATGATTATCCAGTGGATGAACTGGTGTGGCTCCCTCTGCCTCTTAAATGGATTGTCCACCTGCACTTCCAATTCTAGGTTGATGGAAAGGCTGAAGTGCAAATTTTCAATTGAAAGAGGGTGTTCAAAATAACTGAAGCATTACTCAAGTCAAGGCCATGCCACACTTCCATGCATAAATGAAAATCTGTATGCACATTCCCCTAGTCTCCTTCATCTCTCTCTTATCTCTTCACAGAGATGTCATAAAGAACTCTCTCAGTAACACATAACTGTCTGAACATTGCTGACGCTTGATACTAATACTCAAGAAATATCAATTAAGAGAATGAAGGCCTCAGTCTCTCCACTTCACGTGACAGAGACTCCAATCACACTGAACTATTTGCAAGTCCTGGAAGTTCCATGTGGTCTCATTTCTATCCTTTACACACGCTGGTCCCTTGGTTCGAGACACCCTTCTAGCACTTATCTGGAGATATAGGCCAAGGCTCAATTCAGCTGTCCAGCTGGGAAGCTTTTCTCAAACTATATTTCCTCCACTTTTATTGAAAATGTTACCTTTTTCTTGCTTTCTATATATATTACTGTCAAAATGTCTGATGCCAACCTGAATTTCTTTGCTTTGTAAGTGATTGGGACTTTTTGCCTTAAAGTCCTGAGAAATATTTTACTTAAAATTGAATAGTTTTACTAGAATATATCTAAGAGTTGACTTTACAGGTCAGTTTTCTTAGATTCATGATTGGCCTGCTCCATATGTAAATTTGAATTATCTGTTGTTTTCTTGCACTGTAAGTTCATAGTTTTATTGAGATATAATTCATATACAATGCAATTTATCCATTTAAAGTTTATACTTCAATGGTTTTTGGTATATCACATTAACCTTTTTAGGTTGTGGCAAAATATATATAATTAAAATTTGCCATTTTAACCAATTTTAAGTGTACGAGTCAGTGTCATTAATTACATTCACAATGTTGTGCAACCACCACTATCTACTTCCAAACATTTTTCATCACCCCAAACTAAAACTCTTTAACCATTAATAAGCAGGAACTTCAATCTTCTATCCCTCGGCCCTTATTAACCTCTCATCTTTCTGTCTTTATGAATTTGACTATTCTAGACATTTCATATAAGTTGAATCATAAATATTTGTCCTTTTGAGTCTGGCTTATTTTACTTAGCATAATATTTTCAAGGCTCGTTCATGATGTAGCATGTATCAGAACTGCATTCCCTTTCATAGCTGAATATTCCCTCCATTGCATGTATATGCCACATTCTGTTTAACCATCCATCTGTTGATGGACACTGAGATATTTCTGCCTTTTGGCTATTGTGAAAAATGCTACAATAAACACTGGCATGCAAGTATATATTCAAGTCTGTTTTCAATTCCTTTGGGTATATACCTGCAAGTGAAATTGCTGGGTCATATGGTATTTATGTTTAGCTTTTTGAGGAACCACCAAACTGTTTTCCACAGTAGCTGCACCATT
>NW_011889102.1:1884570-1894898 GCF_000151845.1 Pteropus vampyrus | reverse complement strand
TTTTTTTTTTGAGATTATTTTGCCTAGTTTGCATTGTAACTTTAAATATTAGTTCCATTTGATTATTTCATTTTTCTGAATCAGGAACTTTGATTATATGTTGAATCATCACTATTGACCATTTTCTTTCTGGCTATTTTTATTTCTCTACTTCATATTCATTTTCTTGGTTATTGTAATGTCTTTCCTCACTGTCCCTCATAAGTCTTTCAGTTGAGCTTATTCTCATTTAGGGTTTTGGTAATTTACTTTTCATTTCTAAAGTGCAATTATCTTTCTCTTGTTTCTTTCCTGAATTCAGTCAACTCATGTTTTATATATCCTGTTTTTCATACACTTCTATGCTGAGTTTCTGCATTTGTAATTAGAAGTAAGTTTTCATATCTCTGAAGATTTTTTAAAGGGTATTTGATTCAGTTTGGGAGTACTGTATTAGTTTTTTTCTACATCGGAATCTATTTTTTTAAAGAATTTGCATTAGCCGAAATATTTTCTCATTTTTAATAGTTTGTATACATTTTCCTGCTCTTTTATGTTCATTTTGTAAAGTTTCACTTTCAGGTACATTGATGCTTACAACACTCTCTGCCTCCAGTTATGCTGGCAATGTGGGTGTGTACACCTCCATGTGTTCTCCTTGTTGCTCTATAAGTGTGTTTGGAGAGAATGTGGAGAGATTCAGATTTAGGAAATCCCAATCTTCCTAGAAAAACCAAGATGGGAGGGAAACTTCCCTGCCCCCATAACTCCCAGCTAGATTAACAGCAGCACCTCTGCATTCTCCCAGCTCCTTTCAACACATTGTGGTAGCACCTACCACACTGGTATAGGAGTCAGTTATTTACCTGCCTGTCTCCCAACGAAAGAAACCCTGGGATCCTTAAGAATTTGAACCTTTTCTTCAGTAGAGGTGGTCAGAACTTCACTCAACTAGATTAGCTGGATTTATAACATGACTCTGCCACTTGTTGGTAATATAACCTTGAGCATATAAATTACTCCACCACTGCTTTCTAGTCTTCTCATCTGAAAAATGTACATAATTACAGTAACTACTTGATATTGTTCTTAAAAGAGAGACATATTTAAAGCACTTAGAACAGTGCTTATCATATAGCAAGTATTTAATATTCTTATTCTAATCACCATCATTATCTCTTTATCCCCAGAAACTACTATGGAACCTAACACATAAAACACATTCAATAAATACATAACTAATGAATGGTTCAGATTTGTCTTCTGAATTGTAATAACACTTAAAATACAGTTGATATACAGTTCAGCAATGTATCAGGTACTATTGTGTATTATAATCTACTACTAGTCTGTGTGTTCTTTTATGTTCCAAATAAGACCATAAGCTTCTTAGAGGATATATTTTATTCTCTATCCCCTATAGTATTACGCTGGCTAAAAAACAAAAGGCTTGACAAATGCTTTTTGAAGAAGTTAGTAAATATTTGAATGTAAATATTCTGGACATGTGGCTGTGTTAAAACACACACACTAACATCTGAAGGGAACCCTAGATCTACTTACTTACACCTCGCCTTTTCCTCCCCACCAATGAGATTTCAGTGCCACAGTGTCCATCCAGCTCTAACTCTTCTGAGCTTGGAGAGTTTGGCACAGTCGTTTAAACTCTCAGAAAAATGAAGAGCTGATAGATGCCTCCTAGGTTTTATGTGATATGAAAATAAAACATTTGTAAATCATGGGTCCTGACTTGTAGTGGCTCTTAGTACTCTTCCTCAACTATGCCCTCCACTTCATCCCACCTGCTTCACCTATCTGACTCCACATCACTCTCTGATCAGGTCCCAAACAAGGAAGAGATCCAACAGCACTTCTAATCAAGCCAGTAGATATCGCTGTCTATGTATCTAGTGCAAAACATCCTCACACATATCCTTCTGACCCTGCAAGCCTGTATAGCCAAGTGACTCCACTGCTTAGCCATTTGGTAGCTCAGAAAACAAAGACCATCAGCTTCATTGTTTGTTTTGGTTTGTTTTGGTTTGGTTTCATATCAACTGCATATATAACTTAAGTGCTCAACAATCAGTGACATGAGGAAGCAACAAAGGAAGCAATAATAGCACAGACATTCATTCTTTCCTTCAACAGGTATTTATTGATTAATATGGGCTAGGCACTATACTAAGTTCTGCAAACACAGATATGAGAAAAATCCCTGCTATCTTAGGGGAAGGGAGAAAGAGGGAGGTATGAACACCTAAAAAAGCAATAAATACAGGAAGTGATGAATGTGAAGGAGAAAATAAAACATAGTAAAAGAGGATGGAGAACAATGTGTGGGAGAATTTCTACTTTAGTTTCACTGATGAGACAGCATTTGAATAATTTAAAAAAGTCAAGAAAATATATAAAGAAAAAGTATTCCAGGCAGAGCAAACAGCAAATGCAATGGTCCCAAGAGGGAGAGTATGTTAAAGTAGAATCAGGACTCAGGTGTGGCTGAAGCAAAGGAAGCTAGGAAGAGAATTCTAAGGGATGTGGATGGAGAAGCAGCGAGAAGTTACATTACCTTGGGCTTCCAGGCCAGGTTATGGACCCATCTTTTAAGTGAGATAGGAAGATCTTTGGAGAGCTCTGAGCAGAGGACTGTCATGATTTTATTTACTCTGGTTGTGAGCTGAGAATAGACTGGGCAAGTGGAATCAGGGAAACCTCTTGCAGATTGTTGTGACAATACAGATGAGAGAAGTGGTCTGGAGCAGGCTGATAGGTGGTAAAAGTGGTCAGATTCTAGATATAGTATTATGATAAAATTAAGAGAATTTGCAGATAAATTATATTTTGAGTGTAAGAAAAAGCAAAGAGTGAAAGATTACTACAAGTTTTGGTTGGCTCAATAACCCTGTGAAGAATAACTTTTGAGGAGGGAATGACTAGTGCAGTTGATAGATAAAGACTGAGAATTAACCGTTGGAACTAGCAATCTGGAGGTCTTTGGTGCCTTTAATAAGAGTTTCTTTGGTATGATGATAGGGACCAAAACCTGAGTAGGATGGATTCAAGAGAAAATGGGAGGGGAGGAAATGAAGACTGGGTTTACTAGCTCTTCGGGGGATTTTCACTGGAAAGACAAACAAAGAAGTGGTAGTATCAGCTGGAAAGGAATATGGGATTGAGGAAAGGTTTTTATTTATGTATGATGGGTTTAGAGAATGTATTTATGCTGCTTGAGATAGTCCTGTTGAGGGAAAAAAAAACCTGATGATGCGAGAGAGAAGAAATGGTTGAAGCGATATCCTGCACAAGGAAGAGGAGACCCCTAAGTAGAAACACGTGGAATGTACACACCAATAAGAAATGCAGAGTCCATGGTACAGAAGCAGGCAGGCTAGTGGAGATGGTGAGGGGAGCCAGAAAGGTTCTCTTCTGATTGTTTTTATTTCCTGGGTGAGGCAAGAAGCAAGTTTATCAACTGAGTTGTAGATAGGACTAAGTTGAAGGTGTGAGGAAAGAAGAGGAGATATAGAATAATCACTTCACAGAGAAGGAGAGTATGATGGCTTCGGAGTCATACACACCTACGTTTCAATCCCACCTCTAACCTGCCTCCTAATTCTGGACTTAGGTTAACTCTTCCTGACCCTACCTCCTCATGTTCAAAATGGAAATAAAGATGCCTTCAAAACATCTGCTCCCATATCTCACAGATCTGTTCTAAAGGTTAAATGAGATGCTATATGTAAACTCCCAATACACAGTAGATGCCTGGTAAATATTTATTGCTTTCCTACTTTTTCTTATCTTCCACCCTCCAGTTCCTTCTCTTTACCTAAAGTATATATAGCTGAGAATGACAGAAATGTCTCAATGACGATTTAGAAAGTAAAGAATGGAATGATCCTTCACCTTTTCCTTTCTCTCTTCTAAACCCCTTGGGACTCTTTCTAACCCTAACACTCAACCAAATCAGTTAGCCACACAACTAATGGGTATTCGAGAACTTCTTCCACATACCCAAAGGCTGTGTGTGTGCTAAGGTAGAAGCGGCACAAGAGACATGAGGTTCTTTTCTCTTAATAACCTTATAGTACGAGCAGGAAAAATGAAAATCAGAAGGAACCTCATCCTCTCATATAACGCTAAACTCTCTGATACACAAATACTGTGTATCCTCGCAGCCAAGATCTAGGCACATAATCAGTTTGAGGGTACCAAGACACCATCAAGTTCCAACTCCTCATTTTGCCCAGAGAAGAAAAGTTCTTGCGGAAGGTCACAAAATTAAGTAGTAGAGTAAGTGTTTTCATCTACCAGCTGGGATTCACTGAATTTTATTGGATAATGTTTTCTAATTACTACTACTACTACTGTTACTGCTGGTAATGATAATAAGTAATATTTCTGAGTGCTTACTATGTGCCAAACAAATCTATATATGTTTTCCATGTAATACTTCAATTAAACTTGTGATGTAGGGTTGATTACTATCTTTTTTTTAACAAATGAGAAAAATGCGGCTAAGTAATTTAGGCAATAGGAAACCTTTGGTAAATGGAGAATCGGGATATAAACACAACAGTCTGTCTCTAAAGCCTTATTCACAAACCACTGTTCATTCGACCTTCCTCACTTCCATTGGAAGTCAATTCTCCCATACTCAAACTCTTCAACAGTTGACCTGTGTCTTTGCTTCTTTTAGGGCCCTGAGCATTTTGTCTTGAAATTGTAGGTTTATGCCCATCTCTTCAAAGCTATGCAAAGAATATTAGATGTCAGCTCCTTAAAGGCCAAGAATTTTCCTCATGCTTAACGCAGCCACTTGTGCATAGTATTCCTTCCCTCGTTTGTTAATCATTAATTTAACAAATGCCCAAACAAGTATCCACTTGGTGCCAGGCATTTGGCCGGGTGCTGAGAACACGGAATTAAAACAAGTTCAAGTTGCTGACGTCTTTTTCTGGAGGTGAGGGGTATGGGTCAGGGAGACTGAGACACACTACGAAATTGTAAACAGGTAAATGATCAAGATAATTTTACATAGTAAAAGTCCTTCAGAGACAACAAGAATGAGATGATTGACATTATAAAGATCAGCTGAAGTCAGTGCCACACTCCTCTCGAAACCCAGGCATAAGGCCTTCCAAAGCAATTTCCAATATAAATACTACTGCCATTTCTTTTTAGCAACCAGTGTCAGATTATCAAAAACACAAATAATAGGATTTACTCTTGCCAATACTGCACTCTCTGAATAGCAAAAAACAAAAGCCAAAGGATCAGCCTTTTCATCTATGCCTCTCAGCACCATTTTGATAATTTCCTCTTTCCAACCACGTAATTATATTTAGCAAAGGCCTTATTGGAGAGTCCACCTTAGCAGAGGCTAATGTCATCACTAAATAATTTGCTCTAATTGGAGGGGATCGCGTCTGTATTCCACGTGAATTGGACCTGTGGGCTGATGTGAATGAAAGAGGAGGTCCTGCAGGATCAGCTTTGAAGGATAATCTGTTGGGTCTGTCCTCCTGTCGGATATGCTCCTCATTAATTGTGTTGGATAAGTGGGTGAGGATGCAGAGCCCTCTCTGAAGACCTACATGCTCCATCCTCAAAGCCTCTGCTTTCCCCAATTCCCACTTCAAGGTCCTGGTATATCACAGTGATAATAACCCCTCCCTGTGCACAGCACATTACAAATCACATGAATTTTTACATTCTTTATTTTTTCCTGGTGAGGTAGAGAGAAGCAAGGATTATTGCCACCTCACTATTACAGATGAGAAACCCAGCACTCAAAGAGGTTAAGGTACTTGCCCAAGGACATAGCTAGGAAGTGGGGAAGCCAGAGAGTGATCCAGGTTTCTGGCTTTGAACTTATAACAGTCTGAGTCCTAGTGGGAAATAACCATTATAGGTAGCCCCCACCTTCCAAAACTTTGTATTGCACCACTTTGCTCTTAGGAAAGACCTACATTAGTACCTGTATAGTAATGGCTTTTTTGTGAAAGTGAAAATCCTGTTAGCAAATTCATAAAAGCAAAGTGGTGTAACACAAAGTTTCAGAAAGTGGGGGATACTCTTTCCTTTATGCCATTTTGGCTTATGGAAGTTTTGATAAGAACACTCTACTGTCAGATAGTGGGAGAAAACTGTATACTGAAATTTGGTCATTTGAGAAGAGAATACACTAGTATCCTTTCTACAGGGGTTTCCCAGTTTTACCCACAGGAAACCACGGTCTGAAAAATTCCATAAAGAAACAATTCATAAGTTTTAAATTGTGTGCTGTTCTAAGGAGCATGATGAAATCTCATGCTGTCCTGCTCCATCCCACCTGAGACATGAACCATCCCTTTGTCCAGCAAGTCCATGCTGTACACGCTACCTGCCCATTAGTCACTTAGCCAATCTCGGGTATCATATCGGCTGTCACAGTATCACATTAGCTGTGTTCAAGTAACCCTTATTTTACTTAATAACGGCCCCAAAGTACAAGAGTACTGATGCTGGCAATTTGGATATGCCAAAGAGAAGCTGTAAAGTGCTTACTTTAAGTGAAAAGGTGAAAGCTCTCTACTTAAAATTATATGCTGAGGTTGCTAAGATCAACAATAAGAATCTTCTATCCATGAAATTGTGAAGGAAAAAGAAATGTGTGCTAGTTTTGCTGTCACACCTTAAACTGCAAAGGTTACAGCCACAGTGCATAAGTGCCTAGTTAATACAAAAAAGGCATTACATTGGTGGGTTGGAAGCCATGAATAGAAAACATGTTCTGATTGACAGCAACTGTTGCACCAGAAAGCACTGAGCCTATATAAAGACTTCAGCAAGGAGTCCTCTTAAATGACTGATACCAAGCCACTTACTGCAAGTAAGGGATGGTTACAATAAAATTTTGAGAGAGAGACCACATTCACATAACTTTTATTATAATATATTCTTATAATTGTTCATTTTATTGCCATTAATCTCTCATTGTATCTAATTTGTAAATTAATCTTTATCGTAGGTTTGTATGTATAGAAACACAGTATACATACAGTTCAGTACTACTCACGGTTTCAGGTATCCACTGTGGAAAAGGGAGAACTACTGTAATAAATTTAAGGAATTGTTTACAGAAGTATGTGTAGGGAATAAGTAAACTATAAGAAATGGTACACTACTGCAGAGTTCATAAAAAAGGGGGTTGAGGAGCCCTTTTCTCCCTGTGCATGAAAAGGCAGTGAACTCAAAAAGGGCCACCTGATAGGGCCTGTGGCTTTCAGCTGAGGGGCACAGTGATCCCAAGGTAACCCCACACAGAAGAAGTTATGGGAATAGATACCTTCTGATGTCCTGACTGTTCTTCCTGCTGATGAAATTCAAAAAGAACCTAGATGGCAAAGGAGCCCCCAGATACAGCCTATGAGATCAGCCTGCTAGGACACAGAGCAGAGTGGAGAAGAAAGGGGAGAGAATGTTGCTGGAGAAGCAAATGGAAGATACCCAACACAGACTCCAAGGCTTTTTCCACCATCCACTAAGCCGCACCACCACCCCCCCGCCCCGCCCCACCCGGAGGGAAGACTAAAAAGCCAATACCTAAGCATACTCACTACTGAAGGAAATGACATTTGGGTTAATACCAGTGATTGCTCA
The DNA here is from genome assembly GCF_000151845.1 of Pteropus vampyrus. Classification (NCBI taxonomy): domain Eukaryota; kingdom Metazoa; phylum Chordata; class Mammalia; order Chiroptera; family Pteropodidae; genus Pteropus; species Pteropus vampyrus. Next base: position 1,887,272 of record NW_011889102.1, on the reverse strand, counting down.
TCTTGCAAATATTAGATCACCTTTCTCATGTGGCACTTAGCAAGGATGAGCTCTAGGGCAAGGCTTAGTGACATAATGTGTATGTTGAACAGCTTCAGATACTGGAAAGATTGTATTCATTTTCTTCTCTGCTGAAATCTGGATTCCAGATTTCAGAATTTCTCCAAGCAAAGCCTTAAACCCATCTGCATGTGTCAATTCCATTGCTATGGCTCTAACTCCAGGAGAGGTAAGCAGCATCCCCACCAAGCTGGAGATCCACCTTTCGGCATAACTATACCAGGAAAATAGATCACAGTATGGCAAGAAGTCAACATTAGGAATCAGCAAAGGCAAGGTCTGGATCTCCCCTGAGGGCAAGAAAGGGCTGTCCTGCAAGGAAGCAGGGGTGGGGGTGGGAGGTGCGTGGAGTAGGGCTGGCTGGGGAGCCCTGAAGTTCTGAGAAGGAATCCAAGCTGCCGCACTGATCAGATGAAGAAGCAGGCATCAAAAGCCAGAGATCAGTGGGTCAAGAAGACATGAGTTGAGATGAGGAGGAGGCAGAGTAAATGGGAAGGCAGAATGGGTGAAAACTGCAATGAAGCATTGGCTTAGGTGGGCCTCCAATGTGGAAGGGGCAACTGTGTTTAAAGGATCTGTGGGAGGGCTACAGCCAGCGGCAGATAAGCAGAGGCCAGGTTTCCCAAAGCAAAACCTACTAACAAGAGCTGCCTCTGCCAACAATGTTGATGAACTCTGGAGGTGGGAGCCAAGCCAGCCTCTCAGACCCACTCATTCTTTCCTGTTTGATCATGGCCTTGAAGATTCCCTAATGACAAGAACAGTCATATGTAAATGACTCCTAATTAACCAGACACTGGTATCATCTCCTTGACTTTGTCCCCTTGTTCACTTCTGCTCTGCTCAGATGTGAAAGGAGAATCACCACCACATTCAGCAGCAGCAGCATGGAGGTGTATATTGAAGACTAGGCACAAGACTAAACTGTGATATGCTGTGGTGACAGCTGAGAGCCTACCCAAGAGCCATTTCCTCTTCTTTGCAAAAAGTACCTCAGTTTTGTTGAGGGAGCAATGTGCCAGCACCATGGAAGGAAAGATGGTTCCCCCTTTCCCCTTTGACAGCGAAAAGCATCTACAGACAATACCTCATCTGAACTTCCTGTCTAAGTGTACACCCTTAGAGTTTAAGCCACTTTATTTGCAGCCAGGAATGTCCTATTCTAATGCATGTGCACAGCCACGTTTAATTCTAGTCATCTCTTGAGGGAGACATTTTAATAATTTTTTCCTTTTCAATTACAGTTGACATACAATATTACATTAGTTTCGGATGTACAACATAGTGATTAGACATTTATATTAACTTAGGAAGTGATCACCCCAATACACCTAGTACCCATTTGACACTATACATAGTTATTACAATATTATTGACTATATTCCCTATGCTATACTTTATAGCCCCATGACTATTCTATAACTACCAATTTGTACTTCTTAATCCCTTCCCTTTGTTCACCCATCCTCCCAACACCTCTCCCATTTGGCAACCGTCAAAATGTTCTCTGTAGCTCTGAGTTTGTTTTGTTGGTTTACTTATGTTGTTCATTAGATTTCACATGTAAGTGAAATCACATGGTATTTGTTTTCTGTCTGACTTCACTTCACATACTATCTTCTAAGCCCATCCATGCCATTGCAGATGACAAGATTTCATTCTTTTTATAGCTAAGTCCATTGTATACACGTACCGCTTCTTTATCCATTCACCTACTGATATGGAAGATATGCTTCCTTATCTTGGCCATTGTAAATAATGCTGCAATGAATATATAGATGCACACCTCTTTTTGAATTAGTGTTATGGATTTCTTTGTATAAATATTCAGAAGTGGAATTACGACATCCTTCTTTGTCTCTCATTATAGCCTTTGTCTTGTTAAATATTGCTACTCTAGTTGTTTTTTTTTTGTTGTTTCCGTTTTCGGGAAATATCTTTTTCCATCCTTTTACTTTCAGTCTGTGTGTGTCTTTGGATCTGTAGTGAGTCTCTTGTAGGCAGCATATGTAAGAGTCTTTTCTTATTCATTCAGCCATCTTGTCTTTTGATTGAAGCATTTAATCCATTTAGATTTAAAATAATTGTTGATACATATGTAGTTATTGCCTTTTTATTGTTCATATTTTTGTTCTTTTATTCTTCTTCTTAAAGAAGTCCCTTTAACATTTCTTGTTATATTGGTTTGGTGGTGATGAATTCCTTTAGCTTTTTCGTGTCTGGGAAGCTCTTTATATCTTTGATTTTAAATAATAACTTTTCTAGGTAATCTTGGTTGGGGGGACTTGCTTTTCACCACTTTGAATACTTTATGCCAACCCCTTCTGGCCTGCAAACTGTCTGTTGAGAAATCAGCTAACAGTCTTATGGGAATTCCCTTGGAGATAACTGCTTTTCTCTTGCTGCTTTTAAGAATCTTTGTCTTTAACCTTTTGTATTTTAATTATGATGGATCTTAGTGTAAACCTCTTTGGGTTCATCTTGTTTGGAACTCTGCACTTCTATGTCTATTTCCTTCACGAGGTTAGGGAAATTTACTGTCCTTATTTCTTCAAATAAGTTTTCAATTCCTTGTCCTCTCTTTTTCCCACTATAATGTGAATTTGGTATGCTTGATATTGTCTCAGAGGCCCTTAAACTAC
>NW_011889102.1:1878915-1883845 GCF_000151845.1 Pteropus vampyrus | reverse complement strand
TCTTTTGATTGAAGCATTTAATCCATTTAGATTTAAAATAATTGTTGATACATATGTAGTTATTGCCTTTTTATTGTTCATATTTTTGTTCTTTTTTTCTTCTTCTTAAAGAAGTCCCTTTAACATTTCTTGTTATATTGGTTTGGTGGTGATGAATTCCTTTAGCTTTTTCTTGTCTGGGAAGCTCTTTATCTCTTTGATTTTAAATGATAACTTTTCTGGGTAATCTTGGTTGAGGGGCTTTGCTTTTCACCACTTTGAAGACTTTATGCCAACCCCTTCTGGCCTGCAAACTTTCTGTTGAGAAATCAGCTAACAGTCTTACGGGAATTCCTTTGTAGATAACTGCTTTTCTCTTGCTGCTTTTAAGATTCTTTGTCTTTAACCTTTTGTATTTTAATTATGGTGGATCTTAGTGTAAACCTCTTTGGGTTCATCTTGTTTGGAACTCTGCACTTCTATGTCTATTTCCTTCACGAGGTTAGGGAAGTTTACTGTCCTTATTTCTTCAAATAAGTTTTCAATTCCTTGTCCTCTCTTTTTCCCACTATAATGTGAATTTGGTATGCTTGATATTGTCTCAGAGGCCCTTAAACTACTTTTTTGGATTCTTTTTTCTTTTTGCTGTTCCAATTAGGAACAGCAAAAAGATAAAATAGTTTTCTGCTATTTTATCTTCCAAATCACTGATTCAATCTTCTGCTTCACCTAATTTACTGTTGATTCCTTCTACTGTTTCCTTCATTTCTGACTGGTTCTTTTTTATGTTTTCTATTTCTTTTTATTTTTCCTATCTCTTTGTTGAAGTTCTGAGCTCATTGAGTATGCTTATAACTAGTGTTTTGAACTCTGCATCTGGTAGATTGCTTGTCTCCATTTTGTTTAGTTCTTTTTTCCTAGAGTTTTGTTCTGTTCTTTCATTTGGCACATTCATGTTTCTTTGTCTCCTCATTTTGGCTGTCTCCCTGGGTATGTTACTATGTATTCGGTAGAGCTGCTATGTCTCTTGGTCTTGGTAGAGTGGCATAGTAGGTGTGCTGTTGGGCCCAGTGACACACTCTGAGAAATTATTATCCATACCTTACAACTGAGGTTTAGAAAAGTTAATTAACTTGCCAAGAGTCACACATAGTTAGTGGCAGAACCAAAGTTGAAACCTAGGGCTGTCCAACTCCAAAGCTTGTGCTTAACGACTGAACTATACATTCTCTCATTGTATTCACCTGATGCCTAACCTGGACAGCACCAGCTCTACTTTAGCCACACAAAATAAGATTTAGCATATTGCCCATGCTCAGAGCATCTGACCCTCATCACCTTCCCACTTCAATCTTATAACTCCCATCTCAGCACAGACTAATTACCATGGTCTCACCTAGCTACACAGCTGAGCCAAGACATGCTGATCCAAGGGCAGGGGCTCTTGGCTCTCTGCCCTGTTTCTATAGTCACTGCTGTGTGTGACAGGCCAGAGGCATGAATTACAGCCCTAAGCAGAAGCCTAGAGGCCTGCAAGTCAATACCACTCCACACATTGCCAAGGCATAAAGTTGCCCAGACTATCCTACAAGAAACAAAACAGAATCTCGTTCCTCCTGAATATACTCCTGCTGCACATCAATGGTGTTTCAGGCTTTATTCTGTGAAATGAATAAGCAAATTGAAGAATAATACATATAAGGCTGTCTCGTTATTTTTAAAAATGTTTGCACATGCAAAGAAAAAACCTAGAGAAGAGAAATAAAACTGTTAATGATCACATCTATGGAAAGGAATTAAGGGCAGGATGATGGTATCGTATGGTTCTAAACAGCTTGTACCTTTCACATTTTTTATGTTATTCAGTAGTTTTATTACATATTATGTCACTTACATGGGGAATGCAATACAATAAGCTGTAGTTATTTCATCATATTAAGCTAAAAAAAAAACCTATACTGCAATAATTTTTACCTCAACCTTCACATTGTTCCATAGAATTTCTGCCCTTGTAACTTCTTGTACATTCTTTTTATTTTTTTTTAATTTTGTGAATCGGGCAAGTACCTTTCATAATTTAAAAAATTTTTAAAGAAAAAATATATCCATTGAATTTTACAATAAGGCTATACAAAAATAGCAAGGGACATTCATGAAACCCTGCGCAAAAGGCTTAATGGAATGGGGAGGCCCTTACTGTGGGCTTCAAATGCACTTTTAAGCAGACCCGCTTAATTATATGATGGTGATATGTTCACCAGACAGACGAAGCATGTGTATTCAACTGTGTTTGCTCTCTAGCAGAGGGGGCACGTGCCCTTAATCCTCCCTGTGGTGAGTTTATGTTCCTACCCTCTCTGTAAATTACCTCTACTCCACGCCTGCCAGAGCTCCTTCAGACACAGGACACATGTAAATTCAATGTGAGAGCGAGGCACGGTTCACCTTGTGCTATGAATCGGACCAGGAAATCACCAAAAGCCTTTTATAGATTAACTACCTTCCTCAAGAAAAGAATAATCTTCAAAAGTTCAAAGCAGAAATGCTAAGATTACCTCACCTTTCCTTGTGCTTGGTATTTAACAAAGCACATTGAAATTTAAAACACATATTCCCACGCAGGTTCTCATTTGAACTTTATAACAACCCTGTAAGTGAACTGGGTTGAAACAATGTCCATTCTGTGCAGATGAAGAGACTGAGGCAAAGAGCAAGGAGACTTAACTGATAGAAACATCTAGAAGGCTAGGATCACAGGCCAGGAGCCACAGATAAAGACTCCCAGATCAGAACTCTTCTAGTTATTCATTCCTTCATTCAGGTATTCACAATATGTACGGATTGCCTATTAGGTGACAGCTCTATAATATGCATTAGTGATACTATGGTGGATTCTCAGGGTGCTTACACAGACCATGGAGAAGGCAGACATCAATCAAATGATCAAAAACTACTCTGAATAAAAAGAACCCTATTTTAAAATGAAAGTGTAAAACATAAGAGCCCTCTTTATTTTGCCCTAAAAAATAAAGATAAGTAAAAGTGACCTAAATATTCTAGAACTGGCATATAAAAAGACCGTGTGGCTTAAATGAATATGGTATACTTTTAAAACTAAAAAAAAAAAAAAAATCTTGAGGTTAGAGGAATGAGAGAACTAATGCAAGAGGAAAGTGAAGAAACACAGACCTGACTACGCAAAAAGATTTTAAGCTATATTAAGCATTGTGATCTTTAGCCTAAAACTTACAGGAGGCCATTAAATGAGCTTATGTGTGTGTTGGTATGGGAAGGGAATATCACAATCAGATGTGCAGTGTGAAGTCATTATGCATTACCCTAATGTCCATGAAAAATTGCTGTCCATGAAAATTACTCAGAATTCAATGTGCTCACATACTTCCACTGCCTTGCTCTCTTATTAGCTCCTGCAGGCTCTAGTACATATCTAATTAGACACCAATAAAAGAAGCAATAACTACAAATGCCCTCCTAATAATAGGTTGGGCAATGAGGTTGGTCCCTCATTGCCCAACCTATTATTTCACCACCAGTTTTTAATGCGACCTTGTGATTACAAAGTCACCTTAAAGAATACAGAGAGTTTACCACCTTGAAATAGTCAAAATCAAAATTTATATTGGAATGCTGTAAAACCACCCATGTAACACTGGAAACTAGTGTAATACATCTATTTCACATTGGAAGAAATAGCTAAATGGCTCATTTGCAGTCAGTCATGATTTAAGATTAAGTCCTTGGCCATTACACATCAGCACAGAGGCACATGCAAAGCACAGAAATCATAGAGGATGATGGGCCATTCAAAGGCCTGACTCAATATCATCTCTGTGATATTGAGGTCATGGACCTGTCTATCAACACTCTAGATTCTAGGAAGAAAAGAGAGTCTTTAAATCTAAAAATAATACCAGGTGAGTGTCCTAGAGTCTGAACACCAATGATGATTAGAATTTATAACAAGGAAGATTTTGGTCCAACAAGTAGCCCTGTGAGATGACCAGCATTCCCTGGTTCAGAAAGTAATACATTAAACTTAGCCTTTGTTTGTTTCAGTTTATAAACAGTATAACTTATACTTCTTTTGTGAGAAGTCAGAAGTGGTATCTTGTCACATGGAGTATTAAAAATATGAAGAAGGAAGATGAGGAGGAAGGAAAAAGAAGGTAGAGGGACTGGTAGAGAATAAGCTCCCTGAAAAAGGAAAAAGGAAAGACCTCTAGACTCTGATTCCAGTCTGCCATTGACTTAGTGTGTACCCCTGGATGAGTCACTTCTCTTCTCAGCAACTCCTTAAGATGCAAGAACATCCACCTCAGAAGGCTATAGTAAAAACCAAGTGAATATATAAATCATCGCTAAAGAAATACAATAAAACTAACCTCAACTCAGTAACAACTGAGCAAAAAATCTGAGTATCCCTTACGAGGTACAGGGCATCTGAGATCGAAGGGCCAAAAGATTCAAGGACTTTATATCATACATTCCCCAGCTCCTTCCTTGCCTGTGCTTCAAAGACAGCATCAGACCTGGAGAGCAGGTATTAGCAAAAGTACACTGAAAGACTGAGTGTCAAGTGCTGAGCTGAGGACACACTAGGATAAGTCAAAGCCTAAGGCTGTTTACCTTCGATGGAAATAAAATTCCATTCTGGGTAATACAGGTATTTCAAGTGTCCCAAAGAAGCCAGCCGAAGGTCCCAACTCCAAGCCTGTAAGTTCCCATGTGTGATATTCACTGTCAAGAAAGTGATACACTCAGACTAATCGACTCTAATGAGTAGAGATGCAGCATGACATTCCTGAAAAAGAGTTAGAGACATCACACAGGTCCTCTGAGAAGGGAAATTATTTCCACTCTAATTGCCCAGGAAAACCGCAGGTGAGGTCCCAGGCACATTAACCAGCTGGTTTAGTGGCTCTGGAAATCC
>NW_011889102.1:1859564-1877370 GCF_000151845.1 Pteropus vampyrus | reverse complement strand
CATCCAAAAATGCATATTTGGCACCTACTCCATCAGGGAGAGAGGCAAGTGAGAAAAAAAGAAATGGCCACCTATGGAGAGTGCTCTTTGCTCACCAGCAGCATATTGCACTGTCTACCCACATTTCAATTCAGATGACTGCAAACCCCCTGCTGGTCTACTACAGAAGTGGCCCTGTGAAGATGGCAAGCTGAGTTGCTCTCCAGGGTTCTGGGGGCGGGGAAAAAAAAAGCATGCCCTACTTAAGCGCTGTAATGAGACAGAACTAGAGAGAGATGCCCAAAAGGCCAGAGTTGAAAGGAGACACAGAATTCATCTAGTCCTAACCCCTTATTGTATTGTACCCAGGGAACTAAGGCCCAGACACAGCAAATGACTTTCAGGGACATACAAAATTAACAATTTCTATCAGCTTAAGTTTTCAGTCTAGAACATTTTTGTACAAAAAAGCCAGATTTTCAAAGTAGAAAAGCAAATAGTATATATTTTGTTTCAGCAACCCAGGAAGTTATAACAAAATAAATTTCCTCATTCGGCAAAACTTCACCTGGCTTTACATCCCCCATAAAAGCTGTGATCATTTTGGCTCATGAGTTGTGGGAAGGGAATTAAATTTCTGAACCTCCTCTCGCAAAAGAATGCCAAGGGAAAGAGACCACACCGCATTCTCAAGGCCCTACCAGGATCAACAAAAGATCGTATCACATTTGTGGGGGTATTTCCTCCTCCACTCAGGTTCAGTTACATATTTTTTAAAGGGATTCTGTTGGCATAAAAACTGCACCACTGTGCTTCACTATGGAATTAAAAGATAAACTATTAGAGAACCTTGCCTAGGATCTGGCAGTCGGAATAACTTCAAGCACCTGACTGACCCCAACTCCTACACTGCACCATGGATCCATATTACACACTAGGTCCTGATCCATGGGACATAAACCACTGCTTTTATACAGGTGAAAATTTGACTAAATTGTACTCGTTTTCAATATGATATCCTAACACTTTTTCTATATGGTGGAATATGTCTACAGTATTTCATGATGCTATATGTTCATACAGTAGCTTGAAGTTTTCTAAGGATTTTATATACTCTCTTGCTATAGTTCTATAACCATCATATGGTAAAAGAGTTACTATCACTCCCATTTTACAGATTCAAGCACAACTCCTGGCACAGGAAGGGAGGGACAAAGGGAGTTCAAAGAATCTAAGACGTAGATTCCCTGTATCACACTTCGGCATCACTGTACATAAATCACATTTTATAAATGGCAAAACCAAGACAAAGGTCCAGCATTCGGTTCAGTCTAGCACAGAGCTCATCTGCCTGGTCACATGGAGAACAGCCATTCCTTCCCTTCCCCCTTCTCAGACTTCCTTCTCTGTCTCTCCCTGCAGACTTTCCCTCACTACAAACTTGATGCCACTTACCCACACACACTCTTCTCTCACTGGCACTATAACTGGCTTTGTAATGCTTACAAGATGAACATCATTCCCAGCTCGATTCTGACTGGCACAGAATCAAATCACACAGTGGCAAAACTGTAAAGCTGCAGAAATTGTTATGCGTGTTCACCCGGGTTGGTAAGAACTAAAGAGGCTACTCTACATCCCCAGGAGCTCTCCCTCCTATGATCTCCCAGACCTGATTGTCTCTCCCAAGAATCCAGCAATCCATCATGTATTGCTTTATCACTACCTCTTGCACTGTTGCCATGTACTGTTGCTTAAATTTACACATGGGTATGTCCTGCCTTCCTAACTTACTAGTCATCTCTTCCTAGACACAGGGTCTGGAGCTGCTGGGTTAGACATGAGGCATATGCTGGCTTCTCAATTTCATTTTCATTTCGACGATGAGTTTTGTGCATGTGTTCCTGTTTGTAAAGTGAATAATATGTCAATCGGGGAACCAGGAAACTGAGAGTCTTGGTCTGGCTCTCTTGGAAGTTGTAGCCTTTGATAATCATCTCTTAATTTCCCTCTTCTGACTGTAAGCAAAAACGTTTGTATAAAATCAATGTAGTACATTATACATGTAGTTTAACTACCTTAAGGAATGTGAAGTTTAATAAGATGATGTTTGTAAATACTTGAGGAGAAATTTCATAAGGAAGATGCTGTATCACCATATTTCATTATGAAAACCTAGACACATAAACAGATGCTCACATCCTGAAGTTAGTCTGAAATATTAGACAGAACCCTTGAATTACTGACATGTTCAGTGATTTATAGTAAGTTTATTTTTCAGATTCTGCATGCTCTTCAAGATCAGTTGTATGCAAAGATTGAATGTATTCTGCAGTAAATGAATAGCATGTGTTAAAAGTAAAATCTAAGTACGTTTATTTCTAGACTATAATCATTGAGTTAACTCCCTGTCGGAGTGACTATTGAGTTGCAGAGGAGTGTGTGTGTGTGTGTGTGTGTGTGTGTGTGTGTGTGTGTGTTGTGCATGCTTGTACAAGTCGGAACAAATGAGGCAAGAGAGCTTTGTTGCAATGGAACTGTGTAAGAGATCATTTTTTTCCAGCAGTAAGACAAGAGGTTGGCTTAGAGTGGGGACTTTTGAGTCTGTCCCTTAGCTGTTGAGAAGCTCAGCCCCACTGTCACTTGAAGATCAAGATGCTGGGAGTGACTATGTGTAGTTCTTTCAATTGCTCAGCTGCTATTATGAGTTGTCAAATCAGCCTGCTCACAGGGCTCAGTCTGAGTCCATGCTTTCCCTGACATTCTGAGATGAGGGCCTATCACTGTGGGGGTCCCTGCTGGTTTCGGAATTTTAAAAATGACTGAATGAATAAGGCATACACTTCATGACAGCAAGGATTCTTATTTCTTTGCATCTTCCACAGCCTGGCAGAGATAGTGTGTCCAATACATTAATCTGATGGGTTGATAGACAATTAAAAGTTACCAAATAAAGAGAAGGAAAGAAAATCCCTTTTGTGTTGAGAGAGAACACTATGTCCTGAATCCCGCATGTCAGTGGATTCTGGGCTTTGAGTAATGGGAACAGGCCGCATGGTGAGCTAAAAATGGAGCAGGAGAATCTAAGGAGGTGAGTTCAGGCCTCATTCTAGGCTTTGTCAGCAACTGTTAATATAAAGGCAGCTAGAGAAAAACCCAAGGCAATGGAGATAATCAGTCCGGTCACCCAACTGAATGATTCCTTTATGTTTCTAGCTTGAGGTAATCTGCTACCCACACTTTGGTAGCTTCTAACTATGCCAGCCAAACAGCTGAAGCAGGGAGAAAGGTGTAAATCTCAGCGGCAAGCAGAAAATGTTAAACTACTGACTAAAATAGCAGTTGCTTTTCCTGTGACAATTTGTGTAATTATGTCTGAAAAGGCTCTGTTTAATTCTAACCTAAAAAAAAAAAAAAAAAAAAAAAAAAAAAATCCTGCCACACTACAGTGGAATAGCCTGGGAAATCTTCGATTCCTGTTTTCAAATGTTTTATGGTCCCTGAACCTTCTGTAGCCTCTCTCCCCTGAGAAGACTCCCAGGTATGGTTGTGACTTTATCTTAGAAGTACATGAATCATACAGGTGCTGTGGAGGAATGAGAAGACTAAGGTTTGGGAGTTAGATCCCAGCTCAAAGTTTTGGCTCTATGCTTATTACATTATGTGACTGAAACTGAGTTACTCATCTTCCCTGAGCCTTTCCAATTCCAAATCTGTACAATGGGTCTAATTGTCCCTACATGGCTATCCTAAGGAATATCATGCCTAGCACATTATCTGGCCTATAGTAGATGCCCAATACATGTAGGTCCCTTCCTCCAAGCCAATGCATTCCAAAGATCAGCAATATAAGACACGTGGAAGGAAAATACTAGAAAGAGGAAAACTGCTCACACCACACCAGGCTCTTGCTTCCGTCATGTTCTAAGTCCAGGGCCAGTGGTCCCCAGGGTTGAGCTGAATAGCCTCATAGCTAGAGCAGACACTCATGATTCAGACGTGGGTCCAAATCCTAGCACTGCCACTTATTAGCAGTAGGATAGCAGACATATAATGTAACTTCAGTCTCATAATTTTAAAACAAGAAAAATAACAGCATGAGTGTAAGATGAATTAACCTATGTAAAATGTTTAATTAGCACTGCGCCTAGCACAGTCAACATTCAGTAAATGTTATCTATCACATAACCTTCTATTATCTAACCGGCAGAACTCTAGAGGGTGACAGGTTGAGAAAAATAAGATAGTATAACTCCAAGGGTAAAAGGAGTCAAAAAAGTAAAAATCTCATGATGATATGAATGCATAGCTTAGAGGGTAAAAACATCAGCTTTTGTGAAATTCACTCTCTGGGAGGGTGACCTCACAGAGATAAGTAGTATTAGACTAGTATCTTGATAAGCAGACCAGAGCTTCCATCACTCTAAAATCAGCTAGTGCTTACAGGCTAGGAAGAAATTTGTGAAGAAGTTTGTTTTGGGCACTAGACGCTACCCTCTCTTAATCTTTTCCTTAATCTTTTCCTCTTCCTTCCCAGGGCTCTGCTTCTGGTAATTAGTTTTCCAGGGTTGCTCATTTATTTGTTATAGCCCAGCCTCTCCTCCAGCTTCCTCTACCTCTATCTTAAACCAGTGATTTCTGAAATGCCAGTCCATGTACAAAGTCTAGACTGCTGGCTTAAGAACTACATGGAGAGCTTACTAAAAACATAGCTTCTCAAGTTCCAACCCTCAGGGTCCAATCCAGTAGGTCAGCAATATGACCTGGTTACTCATATTTTTTCTTATAAGTTCCCTAGTAATTCTTATGTGTAGTCGGGTTTGAGATAGGTTTCTAGACTTTTCCTCTCGTATGGCCCAGTCATTTCAGGCCTTTCCTTCCCCTGACCTATCTAAAAAACTCATTTGTGTTTGGGTCCATGAATCATCAACTGCAACAACTTAATTTTTTTCCTCCGAGATCTTACACAGAGGACAATATGTTATGCCATGAACTTAACAGCAGGAGGGAAAAATTTCAAGAGAAGGGAAGGAATATTTAGAATCCTCATTCTTCATAAATGGGGCTGCCCTAAAGATTATTGTGCACTCCAGCTCTCCCATCCTCTCCTCCACTTTCCAGGTAGAGGGGTCGAGGTAGCCAAGAAAGACATACTGTGAATTAAAATTTGGAGACAAAGAGGCACCACAGATGGACAGAATAAATAATAACAACCATGTATTGAACACCAAAGACCAAGCACCACCTAAAACGCTTTACAGGGATTATCTCATTTAACATTCTCATCTGTGAATATGTATTTGTATTATTAGTCCAAGTTGACAAATTTAAAAACAGATGCAAAGAAATTACCCAAATTCACACAGCTCACAAGTGGCTGAAGATAGAGAAAGAGAATAACTCAGAGGGACCAGGGAATGTATGAAGGCATGAGACCTTAGATTATCAGAGACATATCCTCTCTCCTTTTTTTCAGAGAGAATATTGGGGGTCGGGGCGGGGGGGGATGGGTTAAGATAAAACTTTTGGAAGACAGCCAAAAATTGCATAGCAAGAAAATAGCAGTGTCTCCAGGACTTCTCAGTGGGGAATTACTAAACTAGGGCTTTGAGACCTCTTTCTGGCCTATGGCATAAAAGGACATGCAATACCCTCCCTCTGCTCTCCCATTTGGGCAGAATATGTCTGGTGGGTGGGTTGGGGGTTGGAACAAGAATGCTATCTGACAGCCTTTAGTTCTAGGGAACTGAAAGAGACAATGAGCTCTTAAAGGTGGAAATGGGGATAGCGGCTTGACTGGCTTTATTCAAGCTGCCAAGCCCAGGACTGCAGGGTAAAAAGCCAGAGGTTTCTATGGAAACTTTGTCCATGCACACAGACTATATCTGGATGATTCTTCAGAAAGTACCTTAAAGAGATGACATCAAAACGGACCAAGACTCATGTCAACGTGGCAGAACTTCCCTTAAGACTGACACCGATTTCTGTTCTCTGCCCTTCCAGGTCCTCTTCTGAAAGAGACTACAGAGCTGAGGTGGCAAGATTAAATCTCTCCTCATCAGAAACGTTCTCTAGAGCTGACTGACCTTAAATTATCCCTCCTGCTGTTAGGTTCTGGAAGGGAGGCTGTCCCCAACACGTCTGTTCTTTTTCCTGGGCCCAAGGGAGCAAGTCCTGGAGCCGAACGGTCATTTGAACTTTGATGGCATCATTAATGAGATCAAACAATTCATGGGCACTCCTTGCACTGCAAAAATTTCTCTATAATCAGACTCAGATCACTATCCATAAGGATTTTCAGTGGGTTCTAGAGAGATCAAAGCATTCCCCTTAACCACTATTATCCAGCTGTCCAGTCACAAATGATCCAGTAGAGACCAATAGTCTCCTTTCTTCAGCTGGCAGTAAACCGGACTCCAATTACAGATGTGGCGGACGATATATCCTTCACACCCCAACCCACAACGTCCTGTGAAACCCCTAAGACCTCACAAATAGTCTTGCCATCTCTAACAAGCTGGAAGGCTCATTCCTCTGCAGAGAAAGGATGGTATCAATTCCAAAGATTCAAACAGCCTCTTTAAAAGCTTCCATTTGGAAAAGATATTTAAGCTAAGCTGTGCTTGATGAAGTGAAATAGAATTAGCCGCTTCAGTAGCACAGGCTTATCAGATTCATTCGAAGGTAGACTGGCTTATTCGCTTCCAAGTGGAACGAACTCAACAACAATATATCACAGTTAACTGTGATCACAGTGCCATGGAATTTCAGATGGTGCCTGGGGTACACCAAGGTGCACTTAATATTCCCCAATCTGTAATCAACCTTTTGTACATTTGTTCCTAATCACAGGATACTGTTTCATCTTAATGAACTGTTTTCTTAGCATATTACAGTTGGTCATTTCAGCATGACTAATGGCCCATTTGGTAAGTTAAATTACAATTAGGGTCCGTTGGTTTTTGTTTCCCAGCAAGGCTTAGAGGGATTTGATTTTTCCCCCTCTTCCCATTGCTCAATTTCAAGGACAGATCACAAAAGATCAAAGGCAAAGACATACCTGTTGCAGTCAACGTGGAGGAGGAGATGAGAAGCGCTAACTGACAATGCGACCTTGTGCCACTGCCCATCTGCCATCCGATACGGAAGGGCCTCTGTCCTGGGCTTCCCATTGTGTATGTAATGATACCGAATCTCGTCCCTCAGACCGCTGCTCTCCAGTTCAAAATAGCTGTACAGAAAGCAACAAAAACATGTCTTATTTTCCTTCTGGACATCACAGCCATCATCAGTCCTCACAGCTTACCACAAGGTTTCTCAAAATCTAAAATTAGCTAAACATGACACAAAGAGCTATGACCCAAAATCAATTGAACCCAAAATCAATAGAACCCAATTCACCTATGGTCTGAGGGCCCTCGTGGCAACACCTTGAGCCTCTGAAATGGAGACTGATTGATCCACTGTGAGGTGACAGGCCGTGACTAATTAGCAAAGCTTGATGCAGTGTCTCTTAACTGCTCAGAAGTACAGTTCAGAACCCTCTTTCTATTGTCTAAAAAAGGCCATTCACATGGAATGGATTTATTGATGTTTTTATTACTGCCATTTTTACTTCTTTTCAAGAATTAAAGAAAAATAGAAGTCATGTTGGATATCACAGATTGAAATAAATTATCAGAGAGAGTGAAGAGATGAGTAAGGTTTTTTGTTTGTTTTTACTTCCCCCTGCATAAAAAGCTGTAAGCGGACAACTATTCCTAGATAATGAGTAGGGAAGAAAAGGTTGAAGCTTCTCACATATGGACCAGTATTTCAAGTTATCATGAAATAAAACATGCAGTTAAGTTACTTTCTTTTCCCAGATTGTTACCATATTTTCCAGATCCATGAAAAACTCAGCACCACCACTGCAATTTGCACTTCAGTCGTAAAATGCAACAGGCAACTTTGTGACACCCCTCAGACACACACCAGGCTGATACCTTCATGGGTGGTAGACCTATCTAGCATCCTATGCCTCTCTGCTGAAACGTGTCATCATCACTGACACCAACGGTAAGCCTAATCTCACTGCCAGGCCTTGCGTGAAGCATTTAATATATACTATCACTCACGAAAATGCACAAGACTGATATCCCTTTTTAAATATTAAAAAACAGATTCTAGAATTAAATGACATACCCAAGTCGGGATTTAAACTTGGGTCTCAATTTGACAGGCCTATGTATTTTCAACCAGTTTGTTGCCCATCTCAGAGGCACAATAACAAAGCAGTAAAGATGGCCTCAACCAGCACTATCTCCCAGAAACTCATTCATAAGGATGACTTAGAAACCACTCACCTAGACAAGTAAGCAGGTTCAGTCCATAGATTTGGAAGGACCTATTGCTTCTCCTCTAATCCACTGAGTTGGCCTTACCCCCACTAGCTAGGTCATATTTAACCTAAAACACAAAATGCATCTTCTATGAGAACCAAAATGAATATATCATGAAACTCAGCCTCTATTATGCATGACTCTCAAATCTTATGTCAGCAAAAACTGCGTATTTCTTGCTCATCTTTCACAGGGACCTTCCCAAGAGAGCCGTACAAGGGGAAGCAGAGTCAAGATCAGCCTCTGACCAACTCCATTTGCAAAAGGCAAAGAATCAGGTCCAAGGTCATAAACTGAAGAGGTTACTTATCCTATTGCAGCCAGTTCCTGAGCCCAGGTACATAGTTATTAGCGACAATAAATATAACACATATTTATAAGACTGCAAAAGAAATCCCTTAACATAGAAGACATTCATTTTAAGGGAATCTCCAAATTTCTTCTAAGCAGCTAGAACATTAGAAAAATCAAACAATCAGAGAACTTAAAGGTCAAGACCTCAAAGATTAGTGAAGGGCTAAAAAAGAATTGAAATATCAGTTCTTTTTTTAAATATAGGTAATAAAGATTCTTTAAGAGAACCGGAAAAGGAAATAAAATATGCGTCCCTCCCATAAAAAGCCAGACGCTGGCTTAAGAGAAACAAATGGAAGGCAAGGGAAGCTATCATTTCATGAGTGACTGCCATGTGCCAGGAATGGGCCAAGATGCTTTCATAAACATCATCTCATTTAATTTCTTCAAGGTAGGTATTTTAGCCCTACATTACAGATGAGTTCACTTAGGATCAGAAATATTAAGTGCCTTGTCCAAGATCACACAGCTCTTATACAGAAAAGCAGTATTTTATATTTGAGAACTTAAGATTATCACATCATGAGAAACCTCTAAATTATTTTGACCAATAAGCTACTGCTGGAGGAAAGAACATGACCTTGAAAGGGCTTCAATAAATGACAATTAGAAATGCTCAGAGAGATCACCTGATGGAATCATAAAAGCGGTAGATACAGCTAATCAGATTTAATCATTATTCTTGGGGTTATGGTCTCATTGAGCAAGTGCTCAATGAATTACAAACAGATCTTTTAAAGTTCACTTTACAAAGCATTGCAGTAAGTGGTCACCTTGAGGTCACAACAAATATATAGCTATGAGAAAAGAAATCTGCCCTATTGTTAGGTAAATGGTGTCTTAAAGTGTCTGACAATATCATACACACATTCGAAAAAGTGCTGTATCTCAAACAAATTGGATGAAAGTCAAGGTAATTTTTTAAAAATGTAGATAACTGCTGAATTGGCCCTAGGGATGACAAGGACACTGACGGCTTATATCCAAATAAAATTGTCTCATGAGCGCTAGGAGGGGAATAAGGCAATATTTCCAAGCAGTAACCCTCTGCTAATAGAAATGTGAGGCTGAGTCCTGAAAGCAACTTGGAGGTGGTCGTTTGGCCTGATGGCTTTTGGCTGTTGCCTGGAAGGAAGGCTCAGAATTTCTATTAGAGAATTATTATTGAAAGTAGGGTCCACGGACCACCACCTCCACCAGCAACAGCAGCACCGGCTGAAATTCAGATTCTGGGGCCCCCACCAAGATCCACTTGAATCAGAATGTGTGTTTTAATAAGACCCTCACATGATTCATGTGCACATTAACGTTTAAGAAGCACCGCAGTCGAGTACACCAGGTGTTGCTTTACTTCCTGGCCATCTGGTCGTGGTGAGGAAGGCGGAAGCTTGAGGCTATGAGCAAGTGAGTAAGAACCTTGTGGTGCTGGCAGGGAGAGGAAAGGCGCTGGAGGTGATCGTGAGCAAGTGTCTAGTGAGCCCTCTGCCCTGAACAGTCTTCTCTCCACGCCTCAAGTGTCCTCTCAGGATGTGGGGGTGGAGGCAGCTGGACAAGTGATAAAAACATGGGCTGACTGTGCGAGCACCGTTTTTCCCCTTAGCCTTGGACCTCATGCATGTGCACTGTTCCAGTGAACTGTCTTGGCTCCCAGAAAAGCCTGTTCATCCAGCAGTTATTTGAAAACAGCAATGATATTCATTACTAAGTTCTCTTTTTTAGGTCAAGCGTCCCCAGCATCTCCCTTTATATTTCTGTTCCCCATCTAGACTATGAGGCCCTCCTGGACAAGGATTTTGCCTTACTTTTTTTCAGATCCTTCCCCATGTTGGTCCCCATGCTCTGGGTATGATAAAATGGGTCAGTTTCCCCCCTTAAACACAACACAGGAATAAATTGGGCTGTGCACAATTATGAGTTCATCCTAACACTTACTCTGACCTCATCGTCTAACACCAGAGCTTTCACACAAAATGCTATGAATGTGCTCTTTCCCACCCTTATTTACATGCTTAAATTTTGTTAAACCTAAACCCCTAAGAGACTCTCCAGAATTGTGTGATTGCCCACTGCTGAGAAAATAAAGAGAAGGCACCAAAAACACCAAGTGGGTGTCCTGTGACCTGCCTCAAGTCAGGGGCCTTAAGGCCTATGTGTACTGGAAAAAGGGCAATGGCACAATTTTTAAGTACATACTTAGCAGTATGTACTTGCTGAGACTTGATTCCAGTCTTAAACCTGCTACAAACCATGAAATCTTTGGCAAATATGGCCCTGCCTCTCTGTACCTCAGTTTCTCCTGTCTGCTAAGTAAAGTGATTAGATCTGATCCACAGTGCCCTGGGAGTCCTTGGAAGGGCCTTAGAGTCTATGGAAGGGGGACAAGATGGGGCACCAGAGAAGCGTCATTCTCACTTGTTGTATAAATCAGAGTTCCCTCATAAGATTTCATTCAAACAAAACAGATCCACTTTCAAAAGTAGTTCGAAATGACTGAACTAAATAATCTTTAAGGTCTAACTCAGGTCTAAATTCCTATACTATTTTTCAAACTGATAAACTTTAAAAGAAATTAATAATTGCTTGGTCAATTTGTTTCATTCTATCCTTGACTTTTCTGGCAATGCTTAGGCTCCAGGCTCCTTAGCAGCCTGGAGGAGAGATAGTAGGAGATGGCAGATGTAGTAAAACATAGCTAATAGTCACACCCCACCCGTCTCCCTGGGGACACATCAGACTACATTTCCCAGTCCCTTTGAATGCAGGAGGGACCAAATGACTATTGTCATCAACAAAACATGAGCAGAGGTGATGTGTATAACCAAGGACAGGCACTTAAGAGAGGGCATGCCTTATCCAGTTTCAGAGGGTACAATAGAGGATTCTGAGGCCTTAGTGGATGATGGTGTCATTAGATGGAATAAACCTGGATCCTTAAATGACTGTATGGAGCAAAAGCATCATTCCTCACACAGGCTAACACTGAACTGGGACTAAACAAAAATGACTATTAACTTATAATCTATGGATTATTATTAATTAGATTTAGAGATTATTAGATAGACTACCTTGACTCTTTAAAGAGAGGTACAGGAACACGAAACTGAGGAAAGGCAAAAACTGAGAAGTAACCATGGACACAAATCTATTGCTAGGCTATAAATAGAAAGAAATAACAGGTGGTATGAATACAGGCATTTCCTGTCCTGTATATGACAGAAAACCTGCATTGCAAGGCCTAATATTCTGTTTGGTAAATGGTGTTTTCCAAAAATACCCACAACATTATCTCCCATCTCACACACCCTTCTACAAAATAATCTTGACATTCTTCCAACTGAAAGGTGGAATCTATGCCTCTACCTCTTGAATTTGGGTGATCCTGTCAGTGCTTTAAGTACAAAAGTAATGTTTGGTGACTTCCAAGACTGGGTCATAAGACATGATGCAGTTTCTATCTCGGTTAACAGAACACTTGAGCCTGAAGTCTTGAGTCACTATGTAAGAAGTCCAACTACCCTGAGGCCACCATGCTGTAAGGAAGCCCAAGCCATATTGAGGAGACTGCATGTAGGTGCTCTGGTCAACAGCCCCAGTTGGTATCCCAGCCAACCAACAGTATAAATAGCAGACATATGAGCAGAAACACCTCCAGATGGTTTCCCCAGCTGTCCACTCTTCCCGGCTGAAACACAAACAGTGTGAAATGGAGACAAGCCATCCCTCTGGACTCTGCCCAAATTCCTGACCCACAGACTCTGTGAGCATAATAAATTTGGGGATGGTTTGTTACACATCAATACAAATTGGAACATTAACTTCACATACACATTTTTACCTTTAAAAATTGAAACTGTAACTTAGGTATGTCCCTAATAAATGCCTGAAGTCATTGGTCAAATGACCAAATCCCGAAGTGCCAATTTTCTGCTTAAAGCCCCTCACAGACTTATAACTATGCATTTTCTGCTAACATTAAAAATAAAATTCTACCAAAAAAATGCAACTTAAACAACATCAATAAATCATATCTTTTAAATTGTGTAGAGTTCAGGAGCTATTTAAAGAAATAAATACCAAAGAAAATACATTAGTACCTTTCTCACGAACCCATTGTTGTTCTTGTCTCAAATCCCAACATTTTGGCCTCAAACGTCATGTTTACAAAAATGGAAGTGATCACCTTAGTAGTCCTTTTATAAATCAAAGTATCTTCTGTAGTTTCTAGCCCCAAGTTCTCTTCCAGTCTACAGGTATTTGACTAAGTTAAAGGGAAATGTTAGTTTACCTGGACAAACTTCTATTACTCCCAGCATCTGTTTCCTTCATTCAGAACAATATGGTATAGTTAAATATGCCCGGCATAGAAGGGCTTCAGAGTCCAGCTAATTTGTGTTCAGTTACTGCCTCATCCATTTAACTCATGTGAATGTGAACAAGATGCATCATTTCCCTAGGCCTCCTTTTTGCCATCTAGAAAATATCTACTTCACAGGTTTCCTTTGCAGAAAAAAAATTACAAACATTTGTAAATCACCTTACGAAGGGCCTGTTTCTACTAGTGATTATGATTTTCTTTCCTTCTTTCTGTGTGTATGAGAAGAAACAGCTTCATAGAAGTGTAATGCTGCCTTTTCTCAGAAAGAAGTGTTTCTCTGCCCTCCCTTTCCACTTTGTTAGACTTTACCTGATGACTATTTGTAGTTGTAAGCTTACATACCAGTTCCGTACTCAATTCTCTTAGCAAACATCTAGCTAGAGATTAATGGTGACAGCAATTACAAACTGCCTCTGTAGTTGAAAACAAAACATTCACTGGTAAATGAAATGTAAAAAATAAGGTTCTTTACAACTACTCCAAAGAGTGCCATTTGAGTCTTAAAAAGCATGAGAGTAGCCATGCAGTTTTTACTGATGTAAAATAAAGACTGTCTTCTAACTTCCCCAGATACTAAGAGCTAAGAATAAAGACATGGAACCCTAGAAAGTTAAGACAGAAAAATTTTTTAATTGGGAGAAGAAATTTAAAATAAAAGAAACTAACAAGGAGTTAGTTTACTAGAACAAAGAGGAGACTGGATCATTAGTTTTGCCTGTCAAGGCCTCCAAATACACTCAAATATAAATATTTATTAAGCAAGCAAGCAGAGAGAATGGAGCTTAGAATCACACAACTGCATCTTAAAAGTAGGGCTCCAGATCTCTAGGAAGAAAAAATTAAGATGTTTCTAAATATCAAGATTTAAAAAATGGGAACCAAAATAATATTAGTATATGTAGTTATAGCCAACACATATATAGCACTTTCTACACTTCGTAAATTTTACTAAAGACTTAAAGAGAAAGAACGGTATTGTTCCAAAATATAAAGTCTTCAGATTTCTTTATTAAAAATTTTATATCCATGGTTTAAAAATAAAATAATGAATCTTTAAGATGCTCAGTAAAAGATCTCCCATCCTGTATTCAGTTTTCCCAGAATGCAATGTCCCTCATGGGCAACCATTATTACTAGTTTCCTCTGTATCTTTGCAACATTTCATTAATAAACTTTTGTGGAATAGTTTTAGCTTTTCAGAAAAATAGCAAAAGTAATACAGAGAGTTCTCATATACCCAGCCAGTTTCTCCTATTATTAACATCTCACATTCACATGGTACAATTATCACAATTAATAAATCAATACCGATATATTATTATTAACTAAAATCAATCCTTTAGTCAGATTACCTCGGTTTTTACCTAATATCTTTCTTCTGTTCCATGATCCCATGTATCCAGGATACTACACTAGAGTCACCTGTGGGATCTCATTAGACTTCTTTTACCTGTGACAGTTCAGACTTGCCTTGTTTTATTATGACCTTGAGAATTCTGAGAAGTACCGATGAGGTATTTTGTGGTATTTCCCCCAACTAGGATTGGCCTAATGTTTTTCTGATGATTAGACTTGGGTTGTGGGCTTTTGGAAAGAAAGCCACAGAGATAGAGTATAATTCTCATAACATCATATCAAGGATACATGCTATCAACATGACTTATCACTGTTGATTTTAATCATGGCATTAACCTACCTAACTAAGGTAGTGTTTGTCAGGTTTTCCACTGTGAAGTTACCAGTCCCATCTTTCCTTTCCTTACTATCCTCTTTGGAAGAAAGTCTTCATGTGCAGTTAGAATTCATTCATGTCTGAGTGGCTTGAGAATTCATTACTTTTTTAATCACTGAATAGTATCCCACTGTATTGATGTACCACAGTTTATTTACTCATTGATCTACTAGAGGTTACTTTGCTTCCTGTTTGGGGTTAATTATGAATAAATCAGCTTAATATTAATAATCTGTGTGCAGGTTTTTGTGTGAAAATAAGTTTTCAAATCAACTGGGTAAATTTCTAGGAGTTGGTTACTGGATTGTATAGTAAGACTATGTTTAGCTTTGAAAGAAATAGTCAAACTGCCTTCCAAAGTGGCTGTACTATATTACATTCCCACCAGCAATAAATGAGATTTGCTATACATCCGTACCAGCAATTGGCATTGGCAGTTTTGTTTGTTTGTTTTAGCCATTCTAATCATCTAACTGAAGTGTGTAATGGCATCTCATATTTAATTTGCATTTCCTTAATGATAAATAATGAATATCTTGTTATATGCTTGTCATTTACATATCTTCTTTGGTGAGATGTCTGTTAGGATCCTTTGCCCATTCTTAAATGGGGCTGTTCACTTATTGTTGAACTTTAAAAGTTCTTTGTATATTTTAGACACAAATCCTTTACCAGATATGTGTTTTGCAAATATTTCTCCCAGTCTATGACTTGTTGTTTCATCTTTTTAACAATGTATTTTGCAAAGCAGATTTTAGTTTTAGTAAAATTCAACTTACCAATTTTTCCTTTCACAAATTACACTTGCTGTTGTATATAAAAACATATCACCAAGGCTATGTTTTCTGCTAGAAGTTTTATAGTTTTGCATTTTACTTCAGGTTTATGATCCATTTTGAGTTAGATTTTGTGAAAGGTGTAAGGTCTTTGTCAAAGTTCTTTTTTTTTTTTTTTTTTTAGCATAAAGACATTCAATTGTTTCAGCATCATTTGATAAAAAGACTATTATTTCTTCCGGAGGTTTTTATGCTATAAAAGCAAATATAAACATATTCTTTTGCCTCCACCTTTCTAATACAGATGGTAGCATAGTACCTTCACTATTCTACATATTTATCTCTTCACTTAATGTCACAAGAGATCTTTCTTACACACAGCTTCCTCTTTATCCTTATGGTTTTCAATATTATTTGATACATATTCTCTCACTCCAAATTAAAATCACTTACTTCTTTATAGCACAAATCTAAATTATGACTAGTTAAAGGCCCATTTTCTCAAGGCTAAGCCGAGCTTGTATATTGTGAAAGCAAGACTGAAAATCATACACAAGAGATGGCACTAAATGTTAAGATAAATAAGAGGCAAGCACTATGTAGTATAAAGATCTTTGGCATACATGGCTTCCTTCAAGGAATTTACATGCCACTTAATGAGGTAAAACAAAAACGACAGAAAATTAGACAACACAAGCCCAACCTTTTAAAAGGGGGTGGGGGTGAGGGGAATCCATTCTTAAATTGCCATCCGGGAAAGTTTCAAAAAGGAGGTAGATGTAGAAGAACTTTTATATTGAAGGAAGGGATAAGAAAAGCGCTTCAGCAGGGGAAACAGAAGCAAGAACATGGAAGAAGAAATGTGTCTAGCACTCTCGGGTAACAGAAAGAACAGGTCTGAAGAGCACTGAGGATGTGTACGAAGAGGAGGGCAGAGAAGCTGGGAAACAGCCGAAAGGGTAAATCAGAGCTAAATTTATAGAACCAATCTCTGGTATTTGGCCTAGTGGTATTTCTCAAACCATTTTCTGCTATGACAAATAGGCGATATTCACAGGATGAAACATCCCCACAGATGTCAATTTTTGGTATGTTACATCTAACTCTGGTTCTTTCTCCCTCCTCTCAGAAAGCACATCAAATCAGTGCTCTAATATACCCTGACTCTATTCAGTTAGGGTTCTTTCTTACACAAATGGCTCACAAATTTAAATCTCTAGCCTAGATCTGTCTTCTGAACTGTATGCTTGTTCAGTCAACTGCCTACTCAACTCCACTTGAATCCTTCAAATTCAATAAGCTCAAGACATAATTCCTGATGTCTCCTCCAAATCCTGGTCCTCATCCATTATAGCCTATATCCAAATGAAAGCTAGACATCTAAGCATTGCCTTTGACACTCTCGCCTCTGTGCTTGACATGCAATCCATCCAAGTCCTATTGCTTCTGTTCCTAGGTGTCTACCAGTATACCCATCTACTCCCCACTTCCTCCACTGCTACCATCTTTATCTTAACCAACAACATCTCTTATTAGCAACTGCAGAGCCTCCCAACTGGTCTACCTGAATCCACTCTGGTCCGCTCCAATCTATTCTACAGCCAAAGTCATCTTTTTAAAAAAAAAACCAAACAAGGTAACAAACCCCTCCAAACAACCTGGCCCAAAAAAATAAAAATCCATAAACATTTCTCATTGCTACTGAGCTTAGGACTAGAATTCTTAAACATGATCATTAAGAACCTACATGCTCTGGCCTCCGTTTACCTTTCCACCTTCAGTTTGTGCTCTGCACATCAAACCTCTTTCAAGTCTTCAAACATACCATGCTCCCCCTGCACAATGTACAAGCACATTCTGCCCCTGCTATCTAGAACATTCTTACTCCAATTCTTTACCTGGTTAATTTCTACTCATCCTTCACTCTCACCTTAAATGTCACCTCCTAGGGAGACTTTACTGGTATGCACTCCCCACACCACCTAGGATTTTTCATGGGACTATGTTACTTTCCTTCACAGTACTTATCTCTTTCTACTTATATATCTCTCATTATTTTATTAAGATCTGTCTCTCCCACCGATTGCAAGTTCTATGAATATACAGACCATGCATGTTTTTGCTCATCATTGCATCTTCAGAGCTTAGCACAGGGCCTAGAATATAGTAGAATATAATTATTTACAAAATAAATGAATACATTAACAAA
>NW_011889102.1:1857720-1859514 GCF_000151845.1 Pteropus vampyrus | reverse complement strand
TAGAACATTCTTACTCCAATTCTTTACCTGGTTAATTTCTACTCATCCTTCACTCTCACCTTAAATGTCACCTCCTAGGGAGACTTTACTGGTATGCACTCCCCACACCACCTAGGATTTTTCATGGGACTATGTTACTTTCCTTCACAGTACTTATCTCTTTCTACTTATATATCTCTCATTATTTTATTAAGATCTGTCTCTCCCACCGATTGCAAGTTCTATGAATATACAGACCATGCATGTTTTTGCTCATCATTGCATCTTCAGAGCTTAGCACAGGGCCTAGAATATAGTAGAATATAATTATTTACAAAATAAATGAATACATTAACAAACCTGGTATTTAACAGTGATAAATTATATATGGCACATCTGACAGCTGATTGTGATACATCAAACTGCTTTGACATTGAAGTTGAGAATCACTCATAGAAAATAAAAGTTCCTCATCAAGGAGGTTATTTAGTAAAAGCACAATTTAAATAATATACTATTCATAAAAATTTCTAACATTTATCAAGTGCTTACCTTATGCCAGCTTGATAAGTACTTTATGTACATTTCAGTGAATTCTTAAACAATCCTATAAATGGGGAACTATCATTATCTTTATTTAGCAAGTGAAGAAACCAAGTCACAGAGAAGTTAAATGACTTGACCAAAGACAAAGCTAGGACAATGATGCCTAAACCAAGCTCCCTCAGATGAAAGAACCATGAGAATCAAAACAGACCCACCCATCCACAACTGAAACTACCACCCAACTATAAGAGTCACAAGAAGGCTGATGTCATGGCAGAGAGTGGCACTGGGAGCAGGGAGCCACTCTGAGCTGGAAACAGACTGACTCTGAACAGACCCCAGGGGGAACCCTGCTCTGTCCGTGGTACTGATGGCTCCACAGTATTGGAGGCTAAGAGTGAGTGCCTTAAAAACATGGTCTAGTGATCCTTAACTGCTTCAGTTAGGAAGATTTGAGCTCTCAAATACATAGTGAGGTTTATTGTATGTAAAGTACACATCATAAATGAACTGTTGTAAGAATGTAATAAACATCAACTATTATCATCATTATTTAAATGTTGCTTTTGCCAAATCATCTCCTTGACAAGGAACTTTTATTTTCTACAATGATTTTTGACTTCAAAGTCAAAGCAGTTTGATGTATCACAATAAGCCATGAGCTCTGCCATGCATGATTTATTACTGTTAATAAAAAACAAGTTTACTAATATAGTCATTCCTTTATTCCAAAAATAATTATTAAATATCTACTGTATACTAAGCTCTATGCTAAGCTCTGAAGTTACAATGATAACCAAAAAAAAAAAAACATGGTCCATGTGTTCACAGATCTTGTAATCAGCGGAAGATACAAGCATTAACAATATAATCACACTACTAAATGTAAGGTTGGAAACAGAAATAGGTACTGTAAAGAAAAGGAACGTGGTTCTATGACAAAGCCAGACCAGCATAAGTCACCCTGGGATAAGGCCACCCAGATAATAAGCACGGGATAAGCATAAGCATTATAAAAGCTCTCTCATGAACGTGTAGGTTTACTGAGAACCGTGCTTAGAGATGAGCATAGAACATAGGGCCCAACTGCCTAAGAGGTAACATTTGTTCATAGTAAGACACCTAACAGGTGAAGGGTTATAGGGTAACTCTCTCATGGAGCCATTAGGACAAGTGCAGCAATTTCTGACCCAGCCTACTTGCCACTACAAAGCCTCCTCCTTCGCCAGTATCCCTGCTAGTGGGAATGATGACTAAACATTTCCATGG
>NW_011889102.1:1845454-1856570 GCF_000151845.1 Pteropus vampyrus | reverse complement strand
GTTTACTGAGAACCATGCTTAGAGATGAGCATAGAACATAGGGCCCAACTGCCTAAGAGGTAACATTTGTTCATAGTAAGACACCTAACAGGTGAAGGGTTATATGGTAACTCTCTCATGGAGCCATTAGGACAAGTGCAGCAATTTCTGACCCAGCCTACTTGCCACTACAAAGCCTCCTCCTTCGCCAGTATCCCTGCTAGTGGGAATGATGACTAAACATTTCCATGGGCAAGGTTATTGCCGTCTCCTATTCTGAATTCTCTGTCCCCTTCTCAAAAGCAGACACATGAATCAGGTGAAGTCATCTAAAATCAAGTTACCTAGGGCTAATATATGTAAGTGAAAATATGCCTAAAACATGTTTATCTAAAACTAAATTTAAAACCAATTTACTTTCCTATCACCTGAATTGTTATGAATTTCACAAACATTAATGTTATGTCAGTAGTACTATTAGGGAAAATTGCCATTAAGTAAACTGGTTGTTAGGTAAATTGATTTTAGAATAATTCATTTGAGACAAACTTAGAGCACTAGAGCCCAATCTCTGACAGTTCAGAAGGTAGATGAGGTGGCTCCAGGCTCTAGGACTGCCTCTCACATTCAATAAAACTTTAGGAAGCTGGTATAGCCAGGGTCTATCCATCTTCCAAAAATACTAGTGGGCTTCAAAATTAATTTTTACTGCACTGCCAGAATTCCTTTTATGTTCCCCATCTCTATCATACCTATTACAGGCTGAAGGAGCTTCTGGCCCGCCATTATCCTGAAACTGCCTTTGTCTTAATTCCTGATCAGCTCAGCCCACTCAGGCATCTGAGAGGTAGAGCCTCTGTGAAAGCAGCAATTTAAAAAAAAAAAAAAAAAAACCTTTAAGATGCACACGAGTTAAACTGCAGGTTGTGATTCAGTAGTTCTGGGCTTGGGTCTAAGATACTGTGTTTCTAATAAGCCCCAGGTGACGCTGCTGCTGCTGGTGGCCCGGAGGCTTTGCTATCTGTAGAAAAGTCTTATAAGATGATTATGGTTAGTAAGTCATATAGTTTAAAATGGAGGTGAAATATGCTGGACATTAGGAAATATTTAGGAAGTACTATTGTCTGGTCTTGAACTTCAGAATGCAAGTAGACGATCAGAGACTTACTCATATATTCTCAAAGTCTGAAACCGTGACTAAAATTTTCTCTGCAACCAGAGGAAGTTTGCTGGGAAATTGCTTTCAAATGCCAAGAAAACTTCAAAAGTCAAGTCTCCTAAAAACATGATGGAGTAATTGCTTTCCACACCAGGAATTTCACAATCACATAAAATATATCCTTGCCTACCTTGGAAATGCATTCTTAAGACGAGTTCCTCCCTTTCAATTACACCAGGATGCCTAGAAAAACTATTTTTCATGCTAAGAATGTCCTTTAACAGACCTTACAATGAAATATAAAGAGAAATTCTGCTGGCCTACTTAACCCACAAAGAAGTTAGACAAGCGAGGTGAAGAAAGAGGTTGGAGAACGCAGTGGGGTTAAGACAAGACGAGGTATTGCTCCCCTATCCTATTCTTTCTTCCACAAACAGGCCTGCAGGAACACATCTTCTCATTCCAGTGATTCGAAAGCAGTTTTCATTTCAGGCCTAGAAAAGACCTTTATAAATTGCTGTGTCCTTTAATTACAAAAAGAAAAATAGAAATTTTACAGTGAAGTAACCTGTCAGGCACCACTTTAACCTAGTGATCAAGGTTAACATGACAGTACTAAGAAATATCAACATCAGGAACTTCGTGACCTGAGGCATGAGAAAATATAACATCTTTTCAACAGTATTCTTGCTGGAAAATGCTTAACTAGATCACAAGGAAATGGCAGAAACTCAAATTAAGGGGCATTCTATCCAATAAGTGGTCAATATTCTTCAAAAGTGCAAAAGTCATGAAAGACAAGGAGTGTGAGGAATTGTCACACTATGGAGACTGAGAAACAGTCACTAAATGCAATGTGGAATCCTAGACAGGATCTAGAACAGAAATAGAATACGATGGGAAAAAATGGTGAAACTCAAACAAGGTGTGTAATTTGGTTTACAGTCCTTCAGCAATATTCATTTCCTGGTTTTTATAATTTTTCCATGGTTATATAAGATGTTAACATTATATGAAGCTAGGAGAGAGACATACAGAAACTCTGCTATTTTTTCAACTTCCCTCTAGGTCTTAACTTAGTTCAAACAAAGAAGTTAATAAATTATTGTTTGCTCCCCCAAGAAGAAAAGCCAAGGAGTCCACACCAGTGGTTGCCATCTCAGTGGAAAAGTATGATATTTTCTATACTTGGGATAAAAGAAAGAATGGATCCACCAGACATTCTCTCTGGAATCTGTTTTTTTCTCCACAAAACCTTGGTTCATGACTTCTCTTTATCTCCCCCAGATATTGGATCTTTCTTACAATAAATCAAGAAAGGCATAGTGTCGCCCTGGTTTCAATATTATTCAAATCCACCTTCCACCTGTCACCGATGCAGAAAAGTAAAATCTTAAGAACAGCTAGAAAATGAGACACTAAAACTGACTGGTAGAGACTTTCTGGGAGAAAAAAATTATGAGAAAGAGATAAAAGTATCAAGAGGAAGAAATTACGTGTTCTCGATCTCTACGTGAGACTAGATAGGTAGCTGAGAGTAGGCAAGGGCTGAGAGCATTACAGAGGGCAGTAACTGATGAGTGAGGAAGAGGAACCCCAAAATAGTTCCATAAAGCCCTCACCTCCAACCATCGCAAGCATAAAATCAGTAGGCACAGGCTTCTATTTTAAATCTGGGAAAAGAGCTAAGCAAATGGCTCATCAGTCACTAAGATGACAAACTTTTTATTATTTTTATTACTACTACTCCTATTAGTTCTTTTCTGGCTCTCCAGTCTTTTTAAGTTAGATGTAGAGACCAGATTTCAAACCTGATTTTAAAAGCTATTCCAAGAATAGTACAAGACAAAGCAAGGTGTTAAGAAAAAATTAACCCATAACCTTTGGGCTGGGAATAGAAAAGCACAGTAGTTGTATATTAATAATGATAATAACGATCACCACCGCCACCAATAATCTAGTGCCTAGTAAATGCCAGACATTGTCTCAACTCTCAGAATAAGCCCATAGTGAAGATATAATTATATCTACTTTACAGATGAAGAAGCTAACGTTAAAGATATAAAGTGATCTCACCCATATTACACAGGCACTAAGTGGTGGACCCAAGATTTGATTCCAGGTTTATGTAATATTACCAATATTCTTCCTACTCTGTGACATCGTATCTGGGATGCTGTGAAGGACATGAAGTTGCTGGCACCAGCAAAGACATATAGAGACTGTTGGCACTACATGGCATGAAGGCCTTATATGTTTTTAATGTAACATCACAACAGATGGAAGTCACTTAAGCAAAGTTTCTCTTTCACAATCTCACCACTCTCCCCACAAAGATGACTGTATTTTCAAAGTAAGAAAGATGATACCTACTAAGTCAGCATGAATGACACTGCTAGCTTATCATCAAACCCATTTACTTTTCTTCTTGGCACAAAGCTAGACTCCTTTCCTAGTTCTCGCTGTTATGTATGGCCATATGCTTGAATTCCAGCCGAGATATAAACAGAAGTAACTGATAAACAGTAAGTCCGTGTTCAATGTCGCCTCGTTATAACATTGATGAGATGCCATGGGAACTTAACTCTTATTTATATCGATTAGACTATGTTAAAATTGGTTTTGTTACATATCATTTCACTTAAAGTAACAGAATGTATCTATGATGTGAAATAAGGACTTTTACCATATGATGCTTCCAGGATTAGCCCTAAACCTCCCGCATGCAATCTTTCTCTTTCTGGTTGCTGGAACGAAAATAACCCTCAGAACAACCTTGAGCAAGCATCACATGTTGAAGAGAGCAGAATGACAAAGTGGATGAAGCTTGGGTCTCTAACTTTCCACTAAAAGAAAAGCTGCTCAGGACAGAGAAGTACCCAGAAATACCTATACTGGTCTAGTATGTGAGCAACAAATAAACACGGTACATGCCTAGCTATACCTGTCAGTGAGAAAACAGTTCCCTAAGCCCCAAGAATCCCTCTAAACCACAGAGAAAAATTTCTGCCATTTCGTTTGATAACATAATAATGAGCATTGACAGTGTCTACAGAGTTTTATAGATATTTCATTTGAATTTTAAACATCATATGAATGAAAACAATTTTATTTTGACATTGGTTACCCAGACTCTTCAGATCAAATGACAACATAAGGGATTCCGTGGACTTAGAAATTCCGCATTAATGTTCACATCTTGACAGGTACCACTAAAATGCCCATCTTACAGATGAGGACACTGAGACTAAGATAATCCAAGACACAATTCCTTCTCTCTGAGCTCTCACCGCAAAACCAAGGCTATTTTTCTGCAATTCCAGCACAAGTCTCTCAGAATAATAGTTAACCCAATTGCCAGTAAGGAATAAATCCAGGTCTGAAATTCAGATCTTCTAGATGGATAACGTACTATCCCATGTGGAAAGCTTTAACACAAACATGTACCCTTGGCAAATGCTAGTTGCCTCTGTCCCCATTCAACCACAAATAATCTTTCTAGAAACCTCTATTCTGTCCCTCTCTTCTATGCAAAGGTCATGTTCACAAAGCACAACAAAATTTAAACTGTATCAATCAAATACCTGAATGAGCTCCAGACAAAGCTCCTTCTTGCTTGGAGGAATGGGATTTTATGGCTTCCAGAGAAGTCAGCTTCCACAGCCAGCCTTTGGATGATTTTCTTGGATGGGTATCACCCACCCCCCCACCCCCCTATATAGCTCCTTACCCAGAATTGTGAAACAAAAATCAGTTCTCCAGGAATTCACACCCACGTGCCCAGATAGGAGTCCAGGACTGTCTCAGCAAAGATCTGAAAGACTATTGGAGACACAATGTCAGGTGTCCTCAAAGAGCCACTCTGCCCTTCTCCTTTAGTAACGGAATCTGAGTGGGACATATGCCACCCAGAATAAAGGCCACATTCCCCCACCATCCTTACAACTAGGCGTGGCCATGTGATCAAGTTCTGGCCATTAGGATG
Source organism: Pteropus vampyrus (assembly GCF_000151845.1). NCBI lineage: Eukaryota > Metazoa > Chordata > Mammalia > Chiroptera > Pteropodidae > Pteropus > Pteropus vampyrus. The sequence continues at coordinate 1,851,447 of NW_011889102.1, read as the reverse complement.
TGAGTGAAAGTCACTCCAGGAGGCGAAGAACATGCTCTCCACTTTTGTTCTCCTTCATGCTGGCTTCATGAACCATCATGAACCATGGGGCAGAGACTGCAGGGCCACCATACAGAACAGCCTGGTTCCTCGACCCTGTGATGCTGTCACATAAACTCTGGACTACCTGCATTCAGACTGCTACGTGAGAGAGAAACTTTCTTTCACCTTGTCTACACCACTGTCATGTTTGTCTTTGTTTCAGCAGCCAAATCTGTAACCTAATCAGTACAGAATCCACATGGCAGGCTCTGGGAGATGTCCGGGATTTCCACAAGCTTTAGCTTGCCTTCCAGCCCTGGTTGGACTGCTCTTTCCTCTCAGGCCTTTTGAGAAAGGTCTTATGACCTTTGGCAAAGTTAAAAATTCCTTCTATTGGTTCCCACACACTTGTCCACAGAATGTTTGCATTACAGTCACCTGTAAACTTATTTAAAACTAAGATTCCTGAAGCAAATTCCAAGGGATTCAAACCCAGGAGATTCATAAAAATTCCTGAAATCTGTATTTTAAAAGCTCCTCACATCATTAAAATATTCGATCATGTCTTCTGTGGCCTGAAGTTCGTGGGGAGGTGGGTGTATGTGTGGAAAAGGCCTCAGTGCTTCCTTGAGACTCAGCATTCCCCGCTGCTGCTTTCCCCTCAGAAGTTGTGTTTTCTCCTCTTAGTGCAGTATGAGCCTCCACAGTTCTATTATGGCTTATGTCCCTGGGGCGAGGCTGTTCTCTCCAGCTTTCCAGGTCAAGCACCTTAAATGTACCTCAAGGGATCATCCTCCACACAGCTAACTGAACTCTTTACTCCTATTGCCTGCATGAAAAGCTCACTCACTCATTCAGCATATATTATCACAAGTCCAAGCTCTTCAAGAAAAACAAAGCACATGAGATTCCTAATGACACCACCAACCTTCCAGCTTTCATCTCCAACCGTCACCTGCCTGCCCTGTATTTGTAACTACTATTCCCTCTACCTGGAATGTTTTCCATTCCCGGACACCTAGCGATTCATACCATTCCTTCATCACTCAGCTCCAGCTTGCACATGAAAGACTGTAGAGATGACTACTACTCTTGACACTGGTTAACTGTCAAAATCTGTGGGAAAATCCAGCTTCACAATTCTCATTTTAAACAGATGAATCCATTAACACCTCTGAGGTGTTTTACTGTCTACATCTGCAGGCCCTGGGCAGAGCTGCCTTATAGATGACTCTTGACCTAGAAAAAGGCTTCCTGTCTCAGAAAAAATAAGTTTATCTCATTAATTCCATCGACATATATTGGGCATTTATGCTATGTTATATCCTGCTATGGCCTAAGAATAGATGAAATTACCTGGCTGCTAATGGCTTACATCTACTGTATATGGTCAGTTTGCTTTCTTCTGTGAGGGCTTGGTGTCCCTTACCCAGGTGCTCCGAGTCCTGATTACACCATTTTACTGAGCCATTCTTTTGACCTTGACCTCTTCAACTTCTGCATGTCCCCTGGAATCTTTCTGCTTCACTGCCAACTCACTACTTTGTCTAATATTCCAACTTGTATATGATTCCTGACCCCCGTATAGTCTCAACTTCCAACTCATGATCTGCTCCCGTCCATTCCTGGCTTGACTTGGCTCTCAGTTCTGACTTGGGACCACCCATGGGCTCACTGTGAACCTGTCTAAACAAAGTGCCCTGGTTAAGCACTTTGATACTCTTGGCAAAAGCCTCTTAGAAGAAAAAAACTGTACAGCATAGAGGCTACAGTTAACAAAGCTGTACTGTATACTTAATATTTGCTAAGAGGGTAGATCTTAAGTGTTCTTATCACACATGCAAACAAAATAAATAACAATGGGGCAGGAGGAGACTTTTGGAGATAACAAATATGCTTATGGCATAAATTGTGGTGTTAGTTTCACAGGTGTGTATTCATCTCCAAACTCATCAAGTTGTATTATGTTAAATATGTAGAGCTTTTTGTGTCAATCATACCTCACAACAAAGTGATTTTTTTAAAGAGGAAAACAGAAAAGAACTGGACCTATTCTTACTGCCTACCAAGGGAGATTTAGAGAGAGGCCCTCAGCTCATCTCTGAGGGTATTTAAGAGCTTTCTGATGGCTGATCCTCATTGCTAAGCAAGTGTTCCCCAGTAGCATGCAAATGAACAAGACAGCAGCTCTGATATTCAGATTAGCAATACATGAATCACTACAGAATCCAGGCTGAGCTTGTTGGTATCTAAGTTATTGCTGCCCTTTTTAAAAATTTAATTACAGTGTTTGAACATTATCTCATTTTAAAGATCTAGCTACAGAGGTTCAATTAAAATTCCAAGAATCAAAGTGAGAGAAAGCCCCAAGTGAAGATCTAACTTCATCTTGAGTTGTAAATGTATGAAAACAGTTGGACATTTTACAATCATAACAAGCCCTTTTGGAGATGGACATTATTACCCTACAATCAATTCAAGATGTTTTACAATCCCTCTGCCAGCATGTGAAACCCCTGTACGCTTCATATGAGAAGCTGGTTATAAGCTGATAATACTCACTGCATTAGAATGAATACATTCACCTCTTCCCAACCTCATCATAATCATGCTTAAGTTCAATCAGGCACTTGACACATCTTACTTTAGTGTGGGAGCCTGAGAACAAGATGCTCAGTGGTAAACTCTCCCAGAAATAATGCTGACTAGTAATCTGTATGCTAGAGGCAGCCAGAGGAAGGAGAAGAGTGGAGGGAGAGGAGTAATTCATCATGCTTTGCTTTGGTTTTCATGCCCAGAAATACCCTTGGTCTTTCCTCCCACCACCACCCCAACCCACACATTCTCCACCCAGCAAACTCTTATGTATGCTTTAAGTCCCAGGTTAAGTGCTACCTTCTTTATAAAGCCTCCCTAGACTTTCCCCGGAAGAGTTAGTGGCTTCTTTCTCCGTGCTTCAACAGGATTTTTCCTTTATTCATTCAATAAATATTAATTGGGTATTTATAAGACGTCAGGCACTATGTAAGGTACTCGGGATATAGCAGCAAACAAAACAACTGAAGTTTCTGCACTTGAGTTGCTTATCTAATGGAAGAGAGAGGGTAACATATATTGTGTAAGATGACAATAAAGTTTATCAAACATGAAGCAGAGTGATGGGGACAGAGTGTGGCAGGAGTGAGGGGAAGCCTATTTTAGACGGGGCTGTCAGAGAAGGCTTCTCTAATAAAATGTAAACACATGAAAGGACATCTTAATAAAATGAGGAGTTAATCCTGCAGGAAAAGGGTTTTCTTAGACAAAGGAAATGAGTGCAAAAGCCTTGGGACAGAGGCAAGAAGGAGATGGCCATGTTTGTGAAATAGCAGGGAGGCCATTGTGGCTGAGCTGAGTGATAATATAGGAGGGACAGGATATGAGATCAGAGAGGCAGGCAGGGGCCAGATCACATAGACACTGGTAGCCACGGTAAAGCTTTTGGATTTTATACTAAATCTGTGCGGAAGCAATTTAAGGGTGCTGAGCAAAGGAGCAACATGATATGACTCACCCCTTCTATAACTCTTATCCAGTGTGCTGAGATCGTTGGTGGATCTGTCTGCCCAAAGGCACATCTCGGTCTCACCAGCAGCTAACGCAGCATCACTGAACTGACCATGGGCATACATGGGCACACAGCACTGGCTGTCTTCTACTAATCTTTCTCAGGAAAGGATTTGCATCCTAAAATCTCTATAAACCTACAACTACCTTACCTCAGGTTTTATTCAGAAACATCACTGTTCTCTAAGCACGGAAATAAGCAATTATTGTGATCTTCCAAAAACAACAGAGCAGGAAGAGTCATTACTGAAATAGACAGTATTTTTGAGCCATCAAAATGGTATTTAGTACTGTCACAGGGTTCGAGTTCCATTTCTACTACAGTCTGGATTGAGAATCTCATTTTACCCTCAATAATACCCACTACAGATCTTCCTAAACAGTTTTCCTGGAAAGAGTTCAAAGGAACAGGTGGATTAACTCTTCATCCCTGAGGTACCATATGGCCATAGAGAATAACTCTTGGAGTCCACCCAGGCACTCCAAAAGATAAAAAAAAATGAAGTTATTTTGAACCCCTGCAGTCTCTTTCTGGGTGTTGTACTTATATGTCAAAGCCTTCGCAAAAAGTAGGAAAAGATTCTTATAAATTCTCATGGCTTTCCTCAAAGTGTCTGAATTTGACCAGCCAAGCAACCCATATATGGGATCCACACTGGCTTAAAGGAAGGAAATGTGATATTAATAAAGCCCATGAATTGTATTTTTCATTGAGTCGACAACTCAGGAGTGATTTATCTTACTTTCATTTGAAACTTTTCGTTAGTCTGAAAAGTCTCCTCTGACAATTTATAAGCAGACATTGCAGGTGTCCAGACCCCTCTTCCTGCCTCTGAACTGTAACAGGTGGAGAAAGCCCAGGCATTACCCTCAGTGCACCACCAAAGCCTGGCTGGGCAACGGCCACCTTTGAAGCATTTAGACAACAGCCTTTTTCAACAGGCATTGCCAACCACAGGAAAGCAAAGTACAAGCACCAGTGCCCAATGAAACACTTTAACTGGGCTCAACCTCATCAAGGCTCACATGGCCTCTTATTGTCAGTTCCCTGACACCCTCGCCTATTCCATCACATTTAGGGTTCCAAGACTCCACAGCCACCAAACTACTTCTTTCTAGACTGACAGCCCACGGTGGTCTCGTATCAATGCTGTACATGCATTTCCAAGTGTTTGTGAGAATGCTGGTTCAACCAAATGATACACCCCAAAGCACTACATGATTAAAAAAAAAAAAGTTTTGGAAATGCCACGGTAAGCAAAGAAACAATATAATAAATATATAGGTTAACAAAATGTGCTGGAGAAGCCAGACACCTGGGTTTCACTCCCAGCTCCATCATTTTCCTGGTTGGGTGACCCCTGACAAAGCAACCAACACTCTATGCTTGTTTTCTCACCCACAAGGTGAGGGTGATAATAGAACTTACTTCATCATTTTGTGAGGATTTAATGCAATGGTGCTATTGCAGTGCTTTATATAGTGCCTAGAACTTTATTACATGATTTTAGAGAGCCTATAATATGCTAATGTTTACTGAGATTCTCCAAGAAAGAGTGTCATCTTTCTCAAGTATATTTAATTTCATAACTCTTATTCTACAAGACTATCTTGCAGGCCCAGTGATCCTTGGAACCTACTGGGAGAACTCCCATGCCTGTCAGTGATGTGTGTCCTGAGTCAAGCTGGAATTACAGCAATCTCTACATATCCAACTCAGCAAAACTACAATTACTCACGTGAAGCTTACCAGAGATAAGAAATAAAAAATTATATTTAAAAATAAGGATCTGGATCAAAATCCATAATCACCCTTCTAGGTCTTATTTCAAATTCTTCAGAATTGGCTTTGTATTCTGGTTCTACCACTTTTTATCTTTATAACCTTAGATGAATTAACCTCTCTGAACAGCAGTTTCCTGATCTCAAAAGATGGAAAAATACACCTATCTTATCTTGGTTGTGAAGGGGATAAAATGAGATAATGAAGGTCAATATCTGGCACATTCTAGGAATCAATCAATTTTGCCTCCCTTTTTACTGTGTGTCAAGAGAAGTGCAAATTGAGCCTGAAAGCTGTTACCATATAAGGGTAGCCAGACCAACAGCTCCAATATTCTTCCGTGAACAATGCTGAAATCAAAAAGTACCAAATGAATTCATTTGCTCTTTTTTAAAGTACATAATCATGTTTTGAATGCTGGAAACAGCTACAGAGCATTCCCACCTCTTGTTGGTTTGAAACGAGATCAACTCAAGACGCTGAATATACAATACCCAGAAAGAGACCATTTATCCCCTATTCCCAAACCTGAGAGCTGAGTACCCATAATCAAGGCAAAATCAAAGGACACAAATGGGCCAAC
>NW_011889102.1:1841786-1845404 GCF_000151845.1 Pteropus vampyrus | reverse complement strand
GATGAATTAACCTCTCTGAACAGCAGTTTCCTGATCTCAAAAGATGGAAAAATACACCTATCTTATCTTGGTTGTGAAGGGGATAAAATGAGATAATGAAGGTCAATATCTGGCACATTCTAGGAATCAATCAATTTTGCCTCCCCTTTTACTGTGTGTCAAGAGAAGTGCAAATTGAGCCTGAAAGCTGTTACCATATAAGGGTAGCCAGACCAACAGCTCCAATATTCTTCCATGAACAATGCTGAAATCAAAAAGTACCAAATGAATTCATTTGCTCTTTTTTAAAGTATATAATCATGTTTTGAATGCTGGAAACAGCTACAGAGCATTCCCACCTCTTGTTGGTTTGAAACGAGATCAACTCAAGACGCTGAATATACAATACCCAGAAAGAGACCATTTATCCCCTATTCCCAAACCTGAGAGCTGAGTACCCATAATCAAGGCAAAATCAAAGGACACAAATGGGCCAACGATGGTTATTTTCCCTGTCCCCTTTAAATGCATATCTACAGAGCCAATACAGTTTCTACAGAGCCAATTCTGCTTAACCAATGATGACTATACAACCCAAATTTGCAAAGACAGCTATTCTAGGATGATTGTCCTATTCCCAGTTAGTCATTAACACATCCTAAGGATTCCACAATTTTAGGAACTAAACCCTATCTTCCAAATTAAGAATTAAGCCTAAAGTCAGCCTAATATAATATTCCCTTATCAAACTGTACGTTTCCAAACTCTGACTTTAGAAAATGTAGCCACCATGGCCATAGGAAAATGAAATGTGCTTGGGGTGATCTGTGAGAAACAATCTAATGCAGCTTCAGAAATAAGTCCTTTTTGGAAGGTGTGATGTGTGGAATCCCTGGAGGCTTTCGCTAGTTCCATCTCTTAGTCTGTGCATTTCTTTCAACCTTTCTCAATTTGAAGAACCTATACCAAACCATGACTCCTTTAATTAGCAACAAAAATGCCAACACAGTAAATGCATCCTCCACACAGCCACCTAAGAACGCTCTCTAAAGCAGCCATCTCAGCATGTGACTCTCCACCAAAACCCTAACCTCAGCGGAGGGGAGTCACAAACTCCAGTGGCCAGTCAGGCAACTCACACGACTGAAGTGGTCAAGAGTTTGAAACCGTTTTCTTGAAAACAAGTAGCCCTTTGTTTCTTTAATTTTCTTCTAATAAAAACACAGGTAAAGAATTTCAGTTTTCTCCTGTCTACATTAATTAAAAACAAAAGCAAAAACAGCAACCAACGCATGGCCTCACAGTGACAGGGAGACAATCATGAGAGCTAGGGACTGTAGCAATCTAAAGAATGCATATCCTATTTCTTATGAGAAGCTGGAAAGCTGGATTTTTAGGTCAAATCACCCAATTTTTAAATGTTGCCAACTAATTGAATTTTCTTTATTTTAGTTGAAAAATACTGTGGTGGCCATTACAATGTGAGCCACCTAAGGCACTTCTGCAAGCCAACTTACAGGCCTGGAGTTTCAACCTTTATCCTATAATGTAATGTCCCTGCCCACCAACAAATCCCGCAAGGCGCCTTTCATCGGGAGCCTACCAACGTCAACGCTGCGGCTCACTGCAGTTCCTGCCCCGCAGGCTGCACCCCGGCCACAGCATCTCTTCATAGCACCTCACTCCCACACATCACATAGTTCTCCACCTCTGTGTCACGTCTCTCTTGTGGATGAGACCTTCCACCTCTCAAGAAAGGCTATTACTTCATAGAAGAACCTCATTCAGGCTATCTTCTGATGAACTGATAATGCTTCAGATGGTGAGCCAATTCACTACCAGGCTATGATTATTGGCAACCAACTCAATAAATTAAAAGCGGGGAGGGGAATCTGAACAATTTTTTTAAAAGCTGGTAATTTGTTCATTTGCTCTTTAAAAAAAATTATCTAACTGTTGTAGTTTCACAAATTATAAATTATTTTGATTTCAAAGGAACAGTTCTGATGGCTGGGTAAACTTTTTTTGCACATAGCTGGAGCTCGATGGTGATTTTGAAACTGAAATGATGTGGCTTGTGTAAATATCACACTTTGCCATTTATAAAGCACTCTCTCACACTGTGAAGTTGTCAAGGCAGCTATTACTGTTAGGATCTCACCTAAAACCACTCCCTCTCCTCACCTTCAATTTGCAAAGCTCCATTTACACCAGCCCGCAGTCCATCCTGAGCGCTGACCAGGCTGGATCCACAGCAGGACTGTGGTACTTACTGTCTCCTCTGCCTAGGACACTCATTTTTTATGATTTTCTCATGGCTGGCTCTTTCTTCGATTCAGTTCAAGTGCCCTGTCGTCAAAGAATCTTCTCTGGCCTCTCTTCTCCACTGACCTGTCATTCATCTCTCTGCTTTATTTTCCTCCATGACATTTATTATTTGGCTTAATTTTGTCCATATTTATGATCTGACTTGCCCCACTAGAATGCTAGCTCCCTGAGAACAGGTCCCTTGCATGTCCTCTTCACCACTGTAGAATCCACAAATGCTTCCACTCTCAGATTAGTGTCTGACAGGTTTGTATCTGATGAATAATGAATTTCAATCTGACAGATAAACTGAGGCCCAGAGAGAGGTCTCCTGGATATGCACTGACAGAGCAGAGACCTAAGCCCATGTCTCCTGACTCCCATTCCAGCATCCCAGCCACAGCACCACCCTCAATAGATGGGCAGTCTGGGGTGCCTTCCACACAGAAGCCAGCAAGTCAGGGAGATATATCTATCTTTCATCAATGACAAGGCTCATCTGTTCACATTTATCTCCATGAAACCAAATGAGTGAACACGTATTACCCAGCAGGCAAGTGTTTCACAACTACTTATTCCAAAGAAAGTCAAGAGTTTTTTAAAATTCTTTAGAATTCCATTGAACTTAAATGATAATATACATAAATATTAATGAAATTGTGACTTTTTTACTAAAAAAGTAAAGGTTAATGGCTACATTTGCTGTTTTTTCCATTTCTCAAGCACTAGGCAATCCAAAATGTAATATGCATATATACAAGCATGAGCAATTTCCCCGAAATTATACTCTATTGCTATGATACTTGTCTTCAATTAAGGTCAAACGTCATCTGAATAGCTTCACTTCTTCTGACACAGATTTAAATTTTATTTAATTAGTGTGCTTCTGAAATAATCTCATTTCCTTGACACGCGATCGTTCCATTTTCCTTTTTGTCTGAAAATTACTACTTTCTAATGCACACTGCAGCCTTTAAATTCTCCCCTGAAGCTGGGTCTATACTCTGCTAGGCATAAAGATAAAAATGTTAAAAACCCAGATTCCAGGTGTCTTGTCTCCTAGCATTTGAAAGCATCTCTAGATGCACATTTTCGGCTTCAAGAAGTCTCCATCCAGAAGTAAGTGATTCCATTCACCAAAGATTATTTTCCCTTCTATTATTACCCTTTTCAGCTTTTCTATATTTTGGTTAGCTAAAATCTTGAACCAAGTAAATTCAAGGAACTATGTTATGTGACATGCACCACCCTGTCCTGCCTTCTCAGGGGACAGTACTTCCCATAGCCTGAGCCAGAACCCTGGGCATCACCCTTGACTCCTCTCACTTCACC
>NW_011889102.1:1836377-1838736 GCF_000151845.1 Pteropus vampyrus | reverse complement strand
TCAAAGAATCTTCTCTGGCCTCTCTTCTCCACTGACCTGTCATTCATCTCTCTGCTTTATTTTCCTCCATGACATTTATTATTTGGCTTAATTTTGTCCATATTTATCATCTGACTTGCCCCACTAGAATGCTAGCTCCCTGAGAACAGGTCCCTTGCATGTCCTCTTCACCACTGTAGAATCCACAAATGCTTCCACTCTCAGATTAGTGTCTGACAGGTTTGTATCTGATGAATAATGAATTTCAATCTGACAGATAAACTGAGGCCCAGAGAGAGGTCTCCTGGATATGCACTGACAGAGCAGAGACCTAAGCCCATGTCTCCTGACTCCCATTCCAGCATCCCAGCCACAGCACCACCCTCAATAGATGGGCAGTCTGGGGTGCCTTCCACACAGAACCCAGCAAGTCAGGGAGATATATCTATCTTTCATCAATGACAAGGCTCATCTGTTCACATTTATCTCCATGAAACCAAATGAGTGAACACGTATTACCCAGCAGGCAAGTGTTTCACAACTACTTATTCCAAAGAAAGTCAAGAGTTTTTTAAAATTCTTTAGAATTCCATTGAACTTAAATGATAATATACATAAATATTAATGAAATTGTGACTTTTTTACTAAAAAAGTAAAGGTTAATGGCTACATTTGCTGTTTTTTCCATTTCTCAAGCACTAGGCAATCCAAAATGTAATATGCATATATACAAGCATGAGCAATTTCCCCGAAATTATACTCTATTGCTATGATACTTGTCTTCAATTAAGGTCAAACGTCATCTGAATAGCTTCACTTCTTCTGACACAGATTTAAATTTTATTTAATTAGTGTGCTTCTGAAATAATCTCATTTCCTTGACACGCGATCGTTCCATTTTCCTTTTTGTCTGAAAATTACTACTTTCTAATGCACACTGCAGCCTTTAAACTCTCCCCTGAAGCTGGGTCTATACTCTGCTAGGCATAAAGATAAAAATGTTAAAAACCCAGATTCCAGGTGTCTTGTCTCCTAGCATTTGAAAGCATCTCTAGATGCACATTTTCGGCTTCAAGAAGTCTCCATCCAGAAGTAAGTGATTCCATTCACCAAAGATTATTTTCCCTTCTATTATTACCCTTTTCAGCTTTTCTATATTTTGGTTAGCTAAAATCTTGAACCAAGTAAATTCAAGGAACTATGTTATGTGACATGCACCACCCTGTCCTGCCTTCTCAGGGGACAGTACTTCCCATAGCCTGAGCCAGAACCCTGGGCATCACCCTTGACTCCTCTCACTTCACCCTCCAACATGCCACACAGAACTACAACCAGTTCATCCCATCTCCTAATTATGTCTTAAAGCGACTTCTCTTCGATTGTACCACCATTATCTGATCTAATCCAGGATTTATCCTCTTAGCTAGAGTCCACATTCTAGACAGTGGCAGCAACCTCCTAACTAGCCCTTTGTCTCCAATTGTGCCCCCACCATGCCATTCTCCACTAAGCAGCCAGTGTGAGCTTTCTAAAAACACAAATCTAATCATGCCACACCTGTGCTTAAATCCCTTTCACAGTTCCCAATTGCCCTTGGAATAAAGTCGAAGCCCCTGTACATTGCTTATAAAGCCACTCATAATCTGGCCTCTTGCCTGATCCTCCAGGTTCACTTCACTTCATTTCTCACACCTTGCCCCTTACTTCCTACCTAGACTCTACCCACCCTCCAATAATACTGGGTTTTTCTTCAGTTCTTTTAATGCACCGTATCTCTCATCTCTCGCCCCTTCACCCATGCCACATCCAAAACTTCCTTCCATTCATCTTCTCCCAGCTGATTTCTACTTATTCTACTTTGTCCAATAAGCAGAATTCTCAGGGAAGGACTTTTCAATTCCTTTTGGGCAAGGCAAGGTACCTTGCTCTGTGCTCCCTGTATTCTTCCTACCATGGCACTAACCACTCATTCTGATGTTTCTCCAGCACTGCACGCTTTACAATTATAGCCGCGCATCTAGCACCACACATGGTCTTGAGTAGATTTTCAGGTAAAAAATTCCTGAATGTTGATAAGAGAGGTTATACAGTCTAACTGGAGCATAGTTCTAAATCTAAAGCCTCTCCATTTGTTTAGATGCGGGGATCTGTTTGTATACTTTGAAAGCAGCGTGGATAGATCTACATTAAGGCAAGATTCTAATTTTTTTCTTTTCTTTTTTTTTTTTTAGGCGAGGCAACCCTTGGTTGACCTCACAGATTGCAAGGACCTTGTCAGCTTACAATCCCTTATTTTTTATTTTTTACGCCTACAGCACCTGGTCTTCCTAGGTGGTCTCCCATCCAAGTACTAACCAGGCCCAACCCTGCTTAGCTTCTG
>NW_011889102.1:1831754-1835421 GCF_000151845.1 Pteropus vampyrus | reverse complement strand
TTGCAAAAGTTTATACTCTGGTGACTGAGAAAGCCAGGAATTGAACCCAGGTCTACCTGGCATCAAAGTAGAAAGTTCTTCCTTCCACAAGAACTCAGAAAACTGAAGAGTATCTTCTGAAATACAAAATTTTTCTTTTTAAAAATGTGATGTTTTCCCTGGAAACTGAAAATGTGCTCTTCATCTTCTCATAGCATAGAAGTATTCCACAGGAAACTTTTTCTTAGACCCCTAGCTTTCAGCTTCCTAATTATGCTTAGATTTAATTTTATCTATAATTTAGGAATAAAATTGAAAAAGAGAAAATTTACCATTATATCTTATAAAGCTGTGTATACTGGCAGAACGCTCAGTTAGATTTAATCTACATTAATTAAGCTTTCCATTTTAACAAAGCCCTATAAATTAACACACTTGAATTATGAAAAATAAACATTAAATCTGTGATGTCATTAAGATAGTTCAGCAAGACGGATTCATCTTTCTCGCTCTTCCAATGTGCTCTACTGCTACTATTAAAAAAGAAAATCCACCAAATTAGAAATAGAGATTAGAATTAATAACAGAGCACCTATTCCAGTACATGAGTCTATTTCCATTGCTATCCTTAAGTGTGTTTCCGATTATCTTTATACTTAGGCTTTCCATTTTATTTTATCCACTCACTTAAGATATTCATGGGAACTCGGTTGCCTCAGCTACCTAGGGTGTTTCCAGATATTAATGTGCCAAGAAGTTCTCTTTTGGTTTAAGGAACCAGAGTCTCCCAAATGACCCATCTCTGGCTACTGGATCCCCACCAGGTGCGAGAAATGCCTGCCTTTGGACAGAAGGGAACGCGACCACTGAATGAATACTTCTGCTATTATTTTAATAATGGCCTTGCCTAAGAATAGCCAGAAGCCTAGCAGAAATTGTAAACAGCGATTTCCAAAACAGTAAATGCTGCTTTTCTGGCTGACAGTTTCAGAAAAGGCAGTTGGATGATTACTTCCTGTGGTGTCCGTGATGGCTAGGGAGAGTGTTCAGATCCAGAATGCTGTTCACTCATTGTGTTCATCAGCAAAGGTGACTTTTGATTGGAAATTTAATACTATCACAAAGTTTTGGTGATATACATAATTTCCCTTTGACCAATGAACTAGAGAAAAATGGCTGTTGCTTATCTGGTCACTCAGCATCAAACTTTACCACCACCACCACCTTGGCTTTTTTATTTTATCCAATTTAAACTAAAATGGCTTTTTTCATTAGGTTCCTATTATGTGCCAAGAATCATAAATGTTTTACGAATACTTCTAATCTTCACAAAAATCTCAAAGTATTATTCATTTCAGTCTCCAGATACCAACACCTTTGCCCTTTTCACTGCCCTGTGCAGCCTCTATATGTAATATATCCAGGGCAATATCTGTGCATGGAACATTATATTCTATGTGAACCTTTGAAACTAACTATAAAATTTCTGTGCAGCCCTAACCAGAGACAGAGAAAATGATACACCTATACATTCAACATTTATCGAGTGCATACTATGGGCCCAACTTGGGGAGGAGGGAAGAATCTACATGATAAAAACTCTTACCTATGCTACTCTCATGTATTTGAGCACAGACTAAATAGGAAACATCCCAAACAAGCAAGACAGAGACTGCCTAATTATTCCAATATCCATGTTCTCTCATCATTCACATACTGCTAGACCAAATTCTCTAGTACCAGTCAATGAAATGTGGTACAAGTAATGCATGAGAGAGCCAGGCCTGGCTCTTAAACTTATCCAAGGAGAATATGGCAAAATTTTCATTACAGTAGAAGCTATTAATCTACATCAGAATACTATAATTCGAGTAAAAATAAAACACATACAAGCTAAATAACTGAAAAGTACTACATATAAAGTTATATCTGTATATATCTATACGCATGCAAAAACTACCCATTCTTTTAAAATGTGTCCCCCCAAATTAAACTATTGAGTATGTACATGACGATCATTTCAGCAAAGACTCAATTTCAACCAAAAAAACTCAGCGAACTCAAAAATCTATGTCTTACAGCACATTTTTATGTCCACAAACAGAACTCATCCATTGACTATTTTTTAATTTAATCACTTTGAAAACTTTAAACACTCCTTTAACTTGGATCAAAAAGTCAAGCTAAAATTTAAAATTATAGAAAAATACAGAAAATGAAAATACCATATACAAATATCAATGGGCTATATTCAAAGCAATACTCATAATATAAAGCCTTCAGTGAACAGAAAATACCAAAAACAAATATTCAATAGCATAGTAAAAATACCAAGAAAGTGATAGAAAAGGAGGTAAGAAGCAGAAATCAATGAATTTGATCAATAAAACTAAGTACTGTTTCATTAAAAAAAAAAAAAACCAATAAATTACACAATCCCATGATGACCCTGGACAAGAAGGAAATACATATATTTCACATTACAAATTTAAAAAGATGTAACCACATATATAAAAGTTTTAAGAAAAAGAATATAATGTCCAACTGTCTGCCCCTCAAAATGCAAGTCTAATGAAATATGATTTAACAAAATTAAGTACATACAAAAAAAAGTTAAAATTAATTAAATAGAATAATGGCATAAAACAAATACAAAATGAACATTTTCGATAATAAAAGCTTTCCCAGCCTCTCCAAAACCAAATTATCGCCCCATAGTATTTTCAGGCTAATTCTATCAGAAACATTTATAAAAGAGGTATTTCTCTATATTTCAACAAGCCCAAAGCACCAAAAACTTCAAAAAGCCTTGAATTAACTTGCATACCCCAAAAAACCTGCAGTGTCTCTTATTAATGAGTTAAAACATTGAAGTGTTTAATGAGTTTAGTGCAAAGTGTTTAGAACAATGCCTGGCATTTATTAGGGCTCAAAATATTAGTTACTATTGTTTTTACTCACCTACCCATTTCTTCCCCAAATCATGGCAACCTGTTTCTGGAAAGATGTTCTCACAATCCCTTACTCCTTCCCATCCAGACTGTCAAACATCTATTCCCTTTTTTCCTTATATGATCATCGTCCTTTCTGGTCTTTCTTGGCTTACCACAAGCCTTAGTGGGATTAACCACTATTACACTGATTCCCTACATACAAATTATTAGCATTGCATATATAATACTTTATATTTATTTGTCCATCTGCCCTAGTTTACGTGATCTTTGGAATGAAAATTCTGTATTATTCACTTTATATGCTCAATGTCAAGCACAGTTCTGCATAAAGTAAACATACGATAAATGTTTATTGAAGGTTACTGTTAAATGTAACTAATTCACTTGCTTGATGACCTAAATATGATAGACAGGATGTGGTTTTATATGAGCAAAGTCTACCAGAAGATAGCAAATAGATGAGAAAGACACTTGTGGTCTTGGGAGAGCAAACAAGAAAGCCTTTGCCCAAAGTAAATTCTTTATACAAAGTAAAGTTATTGATGTGTTCAATAGAAACAAGGAGTCAGCTAGCTGAATGTTCTCTTGCAGCCACAACCTCCAAATTCCAAGGCATTTTTGTATAATCCATTAGTTCTAAGTAGATTTTCAAAAGTAGAGCTTTCTTACCTGTGTTCCAGTTCTCGAATGGACAGTATCACCCCTGAAGTCGACGGCTTTTGCTGTACAGTAGC
>NW_011889102.1:1814497-1831704 GCF_000151845.1 Pteropus vampyrus | reverse complement strand
CCCCTCAAAATGCAAGTCTAATGAAATATGATTTAACAAAATTAAGTACATACAAAAAAAAGTTAAAATTAATTAAATAGAATAATGGCATAAAACAAATACAAAATGAACATTTTCGATAATAAAAGCTTTCCCAGCCTCTCCAAAACCAAATTATCGCCCCATAGTATTTTCAGGCTAATTCTATCAGAAACATTTATAAAAGAGGTATTTCTCTATATTTCAACAAGCCCAAAGCACCAAAAACTTCAAAAAGCCTTGAATTAACTTGCATACCCCAAAAAACCTGCAGTGTCTCTTATTAATGAGTTAAAACATTGAAGTGTTTAATGAGTTTAGTGCAAAGTGTTTAGAACAATGCCTGGCATTTATCAGGGCTCAAAATATTAGTTACTATTGTTTTTACTCACCTACCCATTTCTTCCCCAAATCATGGCAACCTGTTTCTGGAAAGATGTTCTCACAATCCCTTACTCCTTCCCATCCAGACTGTCAAACATCTATTCCCTTTTTTCCTTATATGATCATCGTCCTTTCTGGTCTTTCTTGGCTTACCACAAGCCTTAGTGGGATTAACCACTATTACACTGATTCCCTACATACAAATTATTAGCATTGCATATATAATACTTTATATTTATTTGTCCATCTGCCCTAGTTTACGTGATCTTTGGAATGAAAATTCTGTATTATTCACTTTATATGCTCAATGTCAAGCACAGTTCTGCATAAAGTAAACATACGATAAATGTTTATTGAAGGTTACTGTTAAATGTAACTAATTCACTTGCTTGATGACCTAAATATGATAGACAGGATGTGGTTTTATATGAGCAAAGTCTACCAGAAGATAGCAAATAGATGAGAAAGACACTTGTGGTCTTGGGAGAGCAAACAAGAAAGCCTTTGCCCAAAGTAAATTCTTTATACAAAGTAAAGTTATTGATGTGTTCAATAGAAACAAGGAGTCAGCTAGCTGAATGTTCTCTTGCAGCCACAACCTCCAAATTCCAAGGCATTTTTGTATAATCCATTAGTTCTAAGTAGATTTTCAAAAGTAGAGCTTTCTTACCTGTGTTCCAGTTCTCGAATGGACAGTATCACCCCTGAAGTCGACGGCTTTTGCTGTACAGTAGCCAAAAAGGTGAATTCGCTCTTATTCCGGAACAGCTGAATTAATTTCTCACTCACATGAGGGGCCGCATGGATCTCTCTCTCTGTATCTAGGAGTCAAGAAGGAAGAGCCGAAGAAACAGGAGGGGAGGGAAAGGAGAAGGAAAGAAGAAATAAGATGCACAGTTAAAAATGCATGTCCGAAGGATCCAGGCTGCATTTTTCATTTTCCCCTCTTGTCAATAGTTTTCATTTTCAGATGCCATCCACCACTCCATACAGCTGCATTCATTCAATGCAAAACCCAGAAATGCCATCTCTGCCACCATGCCCACTTGTCACTTTGACAAGTTCACAATTGGCCGGTGATTTTCTGACAGGAATTCTGACAGGATCCTGAGCAATTTGGCCAGCTGCAAAGGGATTAAGTTGCAGTAAATAAGGTGAGAGGTAGTCAAATAAATAGGGTCCTAAATTCAGAGAATCCTAAGTCTAGCAGGATCCAAATGTCACTCCACTCGCTGGCTCCAATGTCACTTTTTCAATGGACTCTGTGTCCTTCTCTCCACAATGCCTCTAGGGAAACCTGTCCTTGCTCTGTGCCCTACAGAGATTTACTAGCACTAATAATGCCAGACAACTCTGCTTTTGCATAAAGAATAAATACAAGGCATGTTTGTGATCCATAAGCGTGCCTGGAATTTCTCTGTAAACATGCAGTGGATGACTTTCCTCATGAAATATTTATTAAAGTTAAGGCCAGTTCAGCAGGCCTAGAGATGTGTGAGTCCAGCTAATCTTGCTCCTGGACAGGAATCTTTCTGCAACATCTGCATAATGAGAGATATCCATCATTTCATACTCAGACTCACCCTTGTCATGATAAACTGGGTATTATCTCCTTATTTTATACTACACTTCCTGGCATCAGAAAGTAGGCACCAAGAGAGCAGAGTTACAGAAAACTATTCGAAGGATGATAAATGAACACCAACAGTGTGTTTGGTGGCCTTCTCTCCTTCCCACGCCTCTGACTGTATAAATACTTGGTTATTTCTCCAGGGCTGCAGAAGGAGCCTTTGAAAAATGTAGAACTTCAAAGGCCACCTTGCCCAAGCAACATCATAAACGTGTGTGTAGACCTTAAAAGAACCTCATCCCAAAGAGTGACTTTTAATGCAAAGAAATTCTTGAGTTCTTAACCTCAAGCCTCAGGCTTTTCATTGGCAAAATGAGGGTGTGGACTTGGTGATTGGTCAATCCTCCCGAGCTTAACCTTTTATCATTCCATGAGTTGCCATTTCAAGTTTGCAGCAGAGAAGAACACCACAGTCTTCCGTCTGCAAAAGTCCACACTACAAATGGCAATGACGCAAGGTTGGTCCTCTACCATGGGGACACTCAACCCAGGCAGAGCACTCTACCAGCATAAACCTACCTGCACAATATCTGCTTTTCTGCCCAAAGAAAGTCATTCACTACTTTACTGCTGGGTGACAGGCTGTCAGCTTTGGTCAAGGGCTGAGATAAGAGGCAGCCACTTAGAGAATGCTTCTACACCTTCTACAAAATCCCAAAGACTTTCCAGGATGATATTCAAAACCTATTAAATGTATGAACAAGGCACTATAGAGATTAGCGAATGTTTATGAACATTATTTTTATCATTTTTATTATTACTTTCTATCATTACTGCTAGACAAACATCCTCATAATAAATTCTACCTAGAATTTAGTGCCAGAAAAAAATATTTAGTTCTCGAGGTTAACTTATATGTTTACCTTTTTTTTCCTTTTGCTATTTTCTTCTTTAGATACCAGTTAGCAATCTACTGATGGGTACTGGCTGCCTAGGGAGCTCAGCAGAGGATTCTGAAGCTTGGGCCCAATTAAAAGAGGGCCATGATCAATCATCAATGCCCACTGGGGAAGAGAGCTATGAGCATCCCATCAGTTATGGGTGTCTTCACCGATCTCTCTATTCTCCCTGGGTGCTATCATCCAGCCCCACGGCCAATGACACCCAAATTTATATCTGCAACCCCAACCTCTTCCTTAAGCAACACTGTATATTCGCTACCCCTCTTAGGATCTCCATATGTCTAATAAGCATTTCAAATTGTACGTGGCCACAACAGAGCTCTAGTTCTCTCCCAACCCTCTATTTTCTCCTAGAGTTCCCAGTCCTAATAAATGGACCCACCCAATTCTCAAGCCAAAAAAAAATAAAATGTATCCTTGATTCTTCCCTTCCCTCCATGCTCCATATCCAATGCAAGAGCAAATCATGAGGGCTCCCAAATCTGGAGTCTGTCCACTTCTTCCCAGCTCTAAAAACTCTTGTCCAAGCTGCCATCATCTCTCCCTAGGACACCTGCAATGGCAATCTAGCTGATCTCCCTGCTTCTATAATGCCTTCTCTTCTTCTCCATTCTCCACGCAGCAGCTGAAATATTCTTTTTAAAGCAAAAGTCAAAAACATTTAGTCTCTCACTTAAAAGCCTCCAATGGCTTCCCACTGCTCTCAGGATAAAATCCAGGCTCTTCAGAATGACCTGCAAAATCGCACGTAAATCGACTCTTGTCTACCTCTCCCGCCTGACTTCATACTCTTCTCGGTTGCTAAAGGAGCACTCCAAGCCCACTCCTGTCTCAGTCTTTGTACCCTCCCCTCTACCCACGGTTGTCTTCCCCCACTGTCCACATGCCTTGCTCCTCCTTTTCCTTCAGCTCTCATTGCAAAGGCAACCCTCCTGGTCACTCTCTCCAAAGCAGGCTCTTTGCAAATGTCTAAACCACGACTCTGGTTATTTTCTCCATATCACTTATTATAATATACGTATTGTGACCCGTGTATTGTTTCTTTCTATCGCTCATCACAATCTATTTCATGTCTCTTACCATATTTCCTTCCTGTCCACACTAGACTATAAGTTCCATGAGGGCAGGCACACTTATTCGCTGCTGTATCCACAGTTCTTAGTGTCCAGTAGAAAACAGGCATCCAATACTTACTGAATTAATTTATTTATTTTCCATTTATTTTTTGTCATTTATGTTGTTACTTCAAGTAACCACAAATATTAGTCAGAAAATAGGAATACCATTTGGAAAACTAGGAGATACATGGGTACTTCCCAAGGGCCAGCAGCTACCAAATTAAAGGAAATGGTGTTCAGTGCCACTTCAGCCCCCCCTCTTTCTAGGACACCCCACCTAATGGTCTCATCCAATCAGACAACACTTCTGTTCCCCCAGCCCTCCTAGAAAACTGAACATTTCTTTTGCCAGCTTTTCTCATTTCTTTATAAATGATAGGCACATTGAAGTAAAGGCCCCATTAGCATTCACCAGAGTGAAATGTAAAAAAAAAAAAAAAGTGTCTATTTTGATACATTGAAACTTTATGTACATTCTCATTTTCAGAAAAGCTCTTTCAAGTAAATTTACCATAATTCAGCCACTAAAAGCGCACAAGGAAGTAATCCCACTTCTTCTTACAGTACAGAGGCAAGAAAACTGAACCAGGTTCCAAGAGACGGAAGACCACTCTGAGTTCAGCAGATATGTACCTGTGCACCCTGGCATAAGACGCTTTGTCTCTCAGCCTCACAGTCCACATGTGAAAATCAAGTGTATTAGAATCCATGATCTCCAAGTTCCTTCCTAGTCTCATCATTCTGTTTGTTAATCACTTTACCCTAATCCTAGCCACATAGCAAAATGGAGTATGGAGGTTATTTTTTCATTTGTAAAACACCCAGATTTTATAATTCCTTCCTCTGATTTTCCAAAACAAAAATGTAAAGTTGTCAATTACTAAAAATAGTGATATGTCACCTACTTTGGAGTAGCCAGCTTTTTCCTAGTTAAAAGAGCAACCAACCAATGAAAACTAATTGAGAGGCTATGGTGATTATGCTTCCATAATCAACCACTATCATGTATGTTTGCTGGATTATTTAAGAATATTCAATGCTGCCAGAGAGAAGAAAAACAAGCGGGATAAAGCTCATAGGATGTGTTAAATATAGATAGCAAGCTAGAAACCTGTGAAATATGTTAAATGTAGATCGAATAAATGGAACATAAGTGTGCTGAACACAGATAAAAAGGATTGAATGAGAGTGTTACTTATAAATAGAAAGGAGTGGGAGGACCAAGTCATAATTTACAAATCATGCCACCTTCAGAATGATAGCTGTCACTCCTAAATCCGACACCCATCTTTGACACGCATTCCATTCCTACAATGGCCCCACATGTATGCTGTCTGAAAAATGCTAAGTAAAACCCACCACCGATCCCCAAATTACTGGTGAACTACAGCAGTGGCCAGGCATTTTTGCCCGAGTCTCTCCAAGAGAGGAAGCACCCTGGCTCCAGGCACTTCCCATCTGCTGAACCCCTTTTTGTATAACCTCAGCTCCAGTCCATGTAACCACAGCATCAGTGACAAAGCTGATGGGGCAGAGATAAAGACTGACTATACAGACACTGCATAAACCAGAAATCCAGTGGGGTCTCCCAACCTCCAACTTGTACCCTATTCTAAGTGTGTTACCCTACTCCATCTCCTTCCCTTGCTTCTTCCTGGATATTTTAAATTGAGTTAATAAGTCATATGATTCAAGCATCTGAACTTGGTCTGCTTGTGAGGCTTTTTGTTTTATGACCTCTGGGAATATACTTGTAGGATACCATCGCATCACAGTAATTTCCCACACAATAACCACTTACGGTGAACATTTTTTAAAAAAAGGAAAAAATAAGGACATTCCAAATAGTCAGAGGTTTTGCACGATCTAGTTAAGAAGTGCTAACTCAGCAGCAAGGGTTAAGTGCTTTCTCTTTCCTAGAATGAACCATTCTACCTAGTCATTTTTAAAGAAACACTAAAAATGCTAATGGTGATTATTAAGCATCAGTAAAAAAAGTGCTGGGTGAAAGGAGACTGGAGAGTAGAGAAGGAGAGAAATTAAATGATGGTATTCACACACTCTACTCCGCCTAATATAGAAGCGACTTCATTTCCCTTTCCCCTGACTTCTAGGATGAGAAAAGGTAGTGATTTTCTTTGCCAAAAACATATATATGTGTTTCCTTTGTGCCAGGCACTGTGCTAGGCACCAGGGAAATGAAAGTAAAAATATAGTTTCTGCCTTCAAGGACAGCTCCATAAGCAAGACAGTTACCTGGAGACAACAAGTAGTATAGGGCAATGCACAAAGGAAGGAGAGGGCCCATGGAGGCTGTCTTTGACCTTAAGGTGAAAAAGATGAATGAGCATTTACCAAGTAGGAGAGAGAGGGAGTAGAGGGCATTCATTGAAAGGTCCCTGGGCAGATGTGAACACCCACATGTTTCCCATTCATTATCCTGGCATTTTTCTTCCTCTGCAAGCATCTCTCTCACTAAAAGTTCAGCAGAAAAGCATCTGCTCAACCTAACATTGAAGGGAACTCTCCACAGATTAGTGAATTGAGGAAGCAAAAACAGCAGCAGCCAGAAACATGACAAAACGAACACACCAGCGCAGCCCGCCTCAGCCCTGACTGATGGAGAATCCAGGCGACATCTTAGTAATTACAGCACATTTACACCAAGAACCTCAACACATGCCAGAATCCTGATATATAGACATGGCACTGCCTTCTAGCCTGAGTCCCACATAAGTTTGTGGTAAGATTGGCCCCAAAAGGTAAAGCAACACTTGTTGATTTTAAATGGCAGTTAGCTTTTCATTTCTGAGTACAGAGGAAATTTGCCAATTCAGAAATGCCAACCATCCATGCATGGGGCAATTTCTGCTGGGTGGCGGGAGGGGGACATGTGTCCCACTGTTAGGTCCTGCAGCCCTTTTTTGAGAACGTCAGTTGTTATTGATCCAAGCAGCTTTCGAAGAAGGAGAAATCACAAGTAGAAAGTAGTGGTGACACCAGGAGACTCCTACTTAATATGCAGGAATGTTTCACTAACAAGTTCACAGTAATATCTCATTAAATTTCCATTAGCTTTAGAAGCCAGAATGATAAAAAGCAAACGTGTCTGGCTTATTATGGTACCGAGTGCAGCATTAACTGCTTGGTGCATATCATCTCACGTACAATAACATTATTTTTCCTATTTACAGACAAGAAAACTAAGGCTTACAGAATTTCAGTGATTTTCTAAAAGACACTGGGCTAGGAAGCCATGGTGCTGAGATATCAACATAGCAGGCTGGTTCCACACACTACACTCTTCACCGTGCTACATCTACTGTTCGCCAACAGGTGTGATCTCGCTGCTCAGTGCAAATCATTACCATACATCCAGTGCCCAACGCATTATACTGACTCGGGAAATAATTATGAACAATCTATTTGTACAACTACTATGAGTTAAATATCAACATCTCCCCCATTTCATAGGTGAAGAAACTGAGGCACAGAGAAGTTATATGGTTCACCCGGTCTCACACAAGTGAATGGAGAGAAAACTGACTCTTGCATTACACTCCATCTCATTAACCTGGCACCACCCCCCACCCCCCCGCTCACTTTTTCATCCTCTTTCTGTTCTCCCATCCCCCTCGCTTCCACATTCCAGCCACACAAGATTCCTTTTCCTTTACTCCTCACCTTCACACATCCCCCCTATGTTCCTCCCCACCTTCGTGCATCCCCCCCACACATTCCCATCTGCAGCGACCTCTCTCTCCTTCCCCTCTTCTTTGACTGCCAGCTTAACTGTGACTCCTTCGGCCCAGCTTTCTCTGACTGATCTAGGCCAGCTCAGGTTCCCTGTATTGACCTTCACTGTATTTTCATAATCAAGGTTCTCCATAATCATTTTATTAATGGCTATCATGCCCATTAGACTGGAAATTCCATGAGGAATAATTTACCAACATGTACGCCATGCTCTGCACACTGCCTGGCACACGGCAGAGCTTCAACAGATGTCTATTATATTAATAAATGTATCTTGACTCTAAAGTCTAGAACACAACACAGTGAAGATTTACCAAAGACACTCAACTATAACCCCAACTTGTTGAGAAAAAGTGCATTAAACTAATGAGCTGCCTCAGGAATAATAAACCCAGGTAAGCATCCCCAATTGCTCCATTAGGAGACTAAACCTAAAAATCCTGTGACACATAATGTTAATCAATTTTTTTGTAATTACCACATGATTCAATCAAAAGATTCCCGTGCCCCCATAATTTTACTTATTAGATAGGCATGATGAGGCATCAGCTCTTCTTATAAACATTTAAAATGCCAGTAAGGATAATGAACACATCCCCTTATCACCAAGAAATTAGCAAGCTGTAACCACTGCTTCTTTGGGCTGCCTCCCCACTCTCTGCAACCCACCAGTGATCAAGTCCCCCCCTTAATCCTCATCCTTTCACCCCCATCTCAGCTGGATCCCTCGGAATAGAGAAAGCATAGATACCAGCTCTATCTGAATCACAGGACAAGTGGACAAAAAAGAAAAGACAAGTGAAAAGATTTAATGAGATTAAGACTGAATTGCATGTGGTACAAACTTCCAATTATAAGTTTTGGGGACGTAAGCATGGTGACTAGAGTTAACAATATTTTATATCTGAAAGTTGCTAAGAGAGTAGATCTTAAAAGTTCTCATCTCAAGAAAAAAGATGTTTATAACTGTATGGTAATCATTTTGCAATATATACAAATATTGAATCATTCTATTGTACACTTGAAACTAATATCATTTATATGTCAATTATATCTCAATCAAAAAAAAAAAAAGACCACATTGGATAGCAAAAAAAGGTAACCAAGAGTAAGGAATGCTTGAGTAAATCAGACTATATATGCCCAATGGAAAATTATGTAAGATATGATATCAAAGTATTAGAGTAACAGAAAATGCCTAGGCAATAATGTCAAACTGGCACACAATTGTATGTACATTATATCTCTGTATAAAAATTTAGTGATGCATAGCAGAGAGATAAGAATGGCCTTCAACTAAAATGTCAGCAATTGGGAGCTAACGCGTGAAATTTTTCTTCCCATGTGTGTGAATTTTCCAAATCTTCTGAGAATCATTGTAGGGAAAAAACAACAAATTGTATGCTAAAATATAAGAGGATACTATGGGAATGGGAAAAACAAGAAGGGCATCCTGCTAAGGAAGTAAATAAGCAACAATCACATTGCCTTTAATGAGGTAATTATGTCTCTAAATCACTGAGGACATCAGACTCTACCTTCGGCCAGCCTCAACCAGGCCTGGGTTCCTGCGGAATACCACGCCCCTCCTTAATGCAGGGGACCAGTGAGCTCCCAGGGTGGCCTGCTGGGGCATTTCAACATGGACCCCCTGCCCATGGAAGCTCAGGCTAAGGGGGTTGAGGTGTGTTTTAGCGATAACTGACAGTCAAGCTTCCTCAGGTAGCATTTTAATCCACACCATCACGAGCCTGAGAACCCCAAGGGTGTCCCCACCACAAAGCGTTTTAAGTTATATGCAGAAAAGTTTGCGGAGTACAGGCATGAACACTGTTCCCAGCAAAGGATGCTCTCTGGGTTCTTATGGAAGACATGAGGGCAGTCTTTGTCCCTGCCCTCTGCGAACTACCCATCCAACCATTCATTCATTTGCTCTTTCATGATTTATCTTTAAAATCTCTATTGAGCTCTCCTCTGTACCAGGCACTATGAACACAAATGGACTAAGATACTTCTTCTGTCCACAATGGGGCTAAGAATCTAATACTAAATACACAAACAGAAATGGGAAGTGCTCAGTTGTTCAGTTCACAGACATAAGTGGGCATGCTCAAAGGACACCGCAGGGCTGGAATAACTCGGAACAGGACAGGAGAGCACCTCCTTTGAAAGGTGATCTTCCCACTAAGCAGCAGTGTAAGATAGTGGATTGGTTCACATTCCAGATTCACCACTTATCAGATGTGTGACCTTGGACAAATGAATTTCTCTGTGCTACAGCTTCCTCATCTGTAAAATGGAAATAAAATTGCATTTATCTCACAGGGACAGTATGAAGATTAAATCAACAAGTATATGTTAATCTCTTAAAACAATGCATGACACATAGGAAGCACATGACAAATGTTTGCTTATTTAGAACAAAGCGACGGCAGGCCCTGGGTCCTGGAGGATGGGTGAATATCAAGCTGTGCCAGCGACCACCATGTCACAGCTGCTTATGGCTGTGACCCAGGAGAAGGGCAATGGGTGGGTGAACAGAAGTTGCCAGCCATAGCTGTAGGCACAGCTAGTGATCAGTTCTAACTCTCCTCTTAAAATTAAAAATTGAGCAGGGGCCTTGGGACTCACAGCCACTTCAATCTAGCCAGCTAGCCAAAAACCAAACATCTTCGAAATTTTGCTGTGTGCTAGATGTCAAGCTAAGGGCTTTAAATATAACTACCTAATTTAGTCCTCACAGCAGCCAGCAGCCTAGTGATATATAAAATTGCTATCACCATTTTATAGATGAGGTACGAAAAGTTAAGAAGCTCCCTGCTAAGTGTTACAGCTGGAATTCAAACTCAGATCTGTCTAGCTCCAACCAAGATGCAGCACTGCCTCTCAGCCCCATCCATCCATCTCAGCCCAACCAGCATTTGAATGAATACTGGCTCCACCATGTAAACTGAGACCTTGGGTAATTTAGCTTCCTTCCTTAATCCACGAGTTGCCTCATCTGTAACACAGTAGTAATATTATCCATCTTGTAGGGTTTAGTAAAGAAGTAATAGGAAAAATATGTGGAACATGCCAAGTACCCAGCTTGTGTTCAATAAGTTTTTCCACTCTCTCAACCTCTCCTTAGGACATTTCTGAGAAGGTCTGCAAAGGCGGCTCAGGAATCTACACGCTAAAGTCTTAGCTTTAACATTTGCCAACATGTTCACGCACATGACATTTCATATTCATATTAACCCATTGGTTAGGTATTAATAGCCTCGCTTTAAAGGTAAAGAATCTCTGGCTTATAGAAGATAAGCGACTTGCCCATGATCCCACCACTGGCAAGTAGAAGAGATATGTCTTCAGACTGAAATTTTGCAGCTCTTTTTATATATTTCTGCATGGCTTCCCTAATCCCCAGACAAGAGAATCATTAAACTTGTCCACTCCAATGCCAGGTCCCTCCTACCGAAGAGGTACCCCTCCTCTGGGACCTTTAACTCCTCCATATATTGAAGTACAATCTCTAGCCTTAAAAAGTTTGGAGTGGTGGGCTGACCTAATTAGTTTCCTTTTGTGCATTCCTAATTCTCAGGCATAAAAGAGACATTTCAAATGTTGTATTGGCCTTGACCTTGTCACATCTACTCGAATTCAGTAGTAAACAGTAGGGCATCATGTTAACTGCCAAGCTCTCATAATGAATAATTTATGATTATTCATTATAAATCATTTTTACATGTTGCCTCAAATGCTGTTTTTCAAGAATAAAAATCTTCCTGCATTGAAATGCACAGTGGTTTTAATATGCAAACCTCCTACAGAGATGATGTCTCATTTTAATTATTGTTTCGGTTTAATAGGTTTTCATTAAATTAGAGGATGGAGTAATTACTAGGGTGAACAGCTAATGTTTCAAAGGTAAGCTCCCATGGTTCATGGGCAAAAAGACAGTTGTGGCACAGAAAAGCAGAAGGTGACACTCTTCTGGATAAGCTGGTATTCAGCCTGATATTAAACAGCGTTGGCTATTTATTTTCCCAGCTTCCAAATAGAGTTGGCATCCTCTCACGGTGCTATGCAAACAGCTCTAAGCGTGTGTTTAATTTGGGGTCTCTTAATCACATAACTTTTCTATCGGGAATCCAAGCTCCCCTGTCATCAGACAAGAAAATGCTCTTAAAAGTCCACAACCTGCAAAGCTAGATGTCAAACTACAGGAAAATACTCCTGATGAAATTGTCTTCTTTCTCACACACAAGTAATTTAGTTGGTTTAGTGGATTAATGTCTGACTTTCCACCCCTGGGAAATTGGTTCAACTTCAACACAGGCTGCAATGACCAAAATCATATTAATTAGCCAACTGTCAGAGGCTCAATGAGAAATGACTTTCATGGCCTCAGCAATATTTTAACCCAGAAACTGCACAAATTTGGCACTTGGGGACCAAGAGGGCAGCATTACCTCAGACAGAAGTGAAGGAATGAATGCAAAGTAGGGAATGAGGAGAGAGTGGGGGGTAAAATCTGCTGTATTGGAGTCCCAGCGGTCAGAGGTAAGGGGCATGACTCGATACTAGGAGGGGCTGGGGGCCCTGCATTGCAGAAGTCCATGCCTGGGGAGCCAGAGGGGCCTTGGCAAGCTTCATATGGGCAATTTCTTTCCAGCTAAAGGAAGGACAGCTAGAGGGGATCCTTCCAGAAATAACTAGCCTATTAGTTTAGGGCAAGTCTGGTCACTATGTATGCCAGGAGAGTAATGTGGGAACCTCTCACTACACTATGGCAAGGAGGAAAATAATCTTCACAACGTTCCACAACAGAAAGAATTCATAAAGCAGCATTAGTCCCAGGTAAACCAGCAGAAATTAAGTGGTGAATAAGATACCCTCACCACTCACCACCACCCCAATCCCAGTCTGATACAAATCACCTGTCAGGGCCCATAATTGCTGGCTGGGGCCACTGGAGGATGTTTTCTCTTTTGTTACAAGTATCCTGGATATTTCTAACAGGACTAATAATTTGGAACTCCTGAATGAAATGCTTTTTCGGCTCCTTTATTTCCACTGTCCTAAAAAAGCACATCAGTTCTTTGATCACGTGCATTAATCTAATTACACGCCTTGTTAGCTAATTAGTTCCAGAGTCACTGCTGGGGAGGTCTCCCTCGCTATTCATCGGTGTTGGCCACAGTGTATCTGTGCTTTCAGGCTTCTGGGAAAACTGAAATTATTGACTTTTCAATTCTGTACTGAGGGTCAGTAAAGCCTTCTGGACTCCTGAAACTCCAGGCTTCACACAGAAACTCCAAGAAATGGGTACACCTATCCAAGGGGGGTGCTATGGACATGGTTTCTTGCAAACTTGATATGCTTCTTTGAAAAACTGAACTTCTCTCTAGAGATTTTATCCTGATTCCATTAAACATTAACATCACCCTTAAAATGAGTATTGGAAATGCTGCTTGCTCTTGAACTCAAAGCCAATTGCTATCTGGCTACTGGATCCCTCTCTACCAATTGCTCTGTACCACCGTCCCAAACATCTGCAACCAAGGGCAAAAGTTACAATCTCCAATGACAGAAGCTTTTTTTAAAGAAATGAAAATGTCGATTTGGGGGAAAACTGACATTTGATCACTGATGCAAATAACTTGGTTCTTGCATGTCCTAGGGTAACAACACTGAGTCAATTTTCAGTAAATTAAATAGTGTATTAGATAGCGTCTTGATAATAATTCATCTCAAAAGGTGCCTAGTAGGTTCTCAAGGAGTCTTTTCTATTTGGGATGATCTGACTTAGCCAGCACATAAATATTCTTTTGGGATCCCTGAACTGCCTCCACCAGGAGTGATTATTAGTTCAGCCTGTGCTAAGCCCTCTCAGGCCACAGGTGAGCTGAGAGCGGGGCACAGGTGAGGAGCTCCATGGGCATGTAATTTTAACTTTTCTCCCACCTAGAGTTCCAGCCACCTTCTCCACACCTATCCAAATCCTGCCTGTCTCTCATGGCCCAGCCCAATTCCTCTAATTCCATGAAGCTTCTAGAGCCCCCAGGGAAGGGTGTTTTTCCCTCTCCACTTCAAAATTGAATCATTCACCCATTCAAATACATATTTGTGAAGCACGTTCTCTGTGGCAGGCACCGTACCATGATGAATAAGACAGACTCATTCTGGAGAGAGGTATCCAGCCAGTATTTAGTACCACTTATTCTGACACATCCTACATTCTGCATCTTGTCCAATCCAATGGCCAGTTCTCTATCCTTAGCCTAACTGACCTCTGGCAACCTCCCAAACAGTCGTCCTCTCTCCTTTTTAAGACACTATCTTTTTAACACTGCTTTCTTCCAGTTTTCCTCTTACTTCTGAGACCACTTTGAGGCTCCTTCCTGCATTCCTCCGCCTGCTCATTGTCAGGGTGCCTCTGAGAACATCTATTCAACGGCAAGCCCGGAGCTCCACCTGCTTCACCACTCTGACCTCCAATCCTTTGGACTACGATAATGCAGCAGCTGCCATATCAACTTCTACTTGTCTTTCCTCCTCTCCTCCCTTCTCTTCTCCCCAGTCCCCTCCTCTCCTCTGACTCTCTCTCTTCTCCCACCACCCTCCATGTATCAGAGAATCAAGGAGACCGTTTTCAAACTTAAAGCACATATCAATCACCTCAGCCCCTTATTTTAAACCCTCGAATACCTGCCTATATTAGTTCCCTGATGCTGCTACAACAAATTACTGCAAATTTAGTGGCTTAAAACAACACAAATTAATTTACAGTTCTGGAGGTCAGAAGTCTGAAAAGGGTTTCACTAGACCGTAACCAAGGCATGCACAGGACCACGCCCCTGTGGAGGCTTTAGAAGAGAAGCATTTCCTTGCCTTTTCCAACTTTCCTTGGTTCATATCTCCTTCCTACAGTTCCAAAGGCAGCAGCATAACATCTTGCAGCCTCCCTCTGCTTTCACCTTCTCTGAGCTTCCTGGTTCCGCTTGATAAAGGCATTTGTGATTACATTGGGCCCACCTGAATAATCCAAGATAATCTCCTCACCTGAAGATGCTTAATTTAATCATACCTACAAAGTTGCTTTTATCATGTAAAGCGATATAGTCACAGGTTCTGGAGATTAAGACAGGGCTACCTTTAGGGGGAGGGGGTCATTATTCAATCAGCCACACTGCATAATTGTGCATGATGCACAATTTAAATAAAACCCTACCTCCATACTTCAGCCCAAAAGACTCCGCATGACTTGGCGCTGCAGCTGGAGCTGAAATAAAGATCAAGCTTTTACTTTGGCCCTGGCCATGCTCTCCGGCCTCCTCTGATACCTCCACCCACACTGGCCATCCTTGAGCCTCTTAAACTTATTCGGTCCTAAGGGTCTCTGTACCAGTTATTCCAGGAATGTTCGATCTGGAGCAAAACCACCTGGATTCAACTCTCAGCTTTGCCACTTACTGGACCTAAAACATTGGCCAACTGATTTTACCTCCCTGTACCTCTGTTTTCCTTCCTGTAAAATCGTGCTCATAAAACCCATTTCTCTTGTAGGATTAGTATGGATTATTATAAGGATTAAATGAGTTAATGAATATAAAGGATTTAGAACAGTGCCTAGCACATGAAAAGTGTTCATCATTAATAACGTAAGTGATCATTAATAATATTATGATCATTTGCATGGCTGACTCCTTCTGCATTCAGGCATCAGCTCAAATAGCACTTTTGCAGGGAAGCCTTCCCCAATTATCCTATCCCTCTCTATCATATTGCTATTTTATTTCCTTCACAGTATATATTACTATCTAAAGTTTCTGATTTGTTACAACTATAATTATTTATTTACTGTGATTGCCCATCTCTGCTAGAACATGGGCTTCATGAAGACAGAGATTTTGTCTTTTCTCTGCTACATCTCCGACACCCAGAACAATGCCTGTCACAAGATTGTACAATAAATATTTGTTGAATGAATGAATGACTATGACATAATAGACTGCTGGTTCTCTCCTCCTTGCACCCAGACCCAGGGCAGGACGTAGTCAAATTCTTATACAATTAGGACCCAGCACAGCGGCTGGCACACATCAGCAGAGCAGACTCTGACTTAATACTTGGCTGATTGATCAATACATAAGTCAGCTTTAGGAGCATCTTTAAAGATAAGAACTCAAAAAAAAGTAAAAAGAAATGATTTTCCCCCAGCCCGTCATTCAGATTGAGAGAGCAGGGATTCCAAAGTCACAGATTAAAAAAACGAGCGAATGGAAGCAGGAGTCCTGGGAGCCGCTCTCTCTGTCCTTACCACACACACTGAGGCACACACCACTAGTTTCTATTATGGTGAGATCTTCTGTTTAAATGAAACTTCAAAAAAGAATGTTGTGGCTAGCTTATGCATGAACCATGTATCTAAAAGCCAACTGCCAGGGAAAGTCCCAAACACCAACCACCCCGTGCCTCTCCTTCCCAATGAAGCCTGCAGCTCATAAATGTCTGGCCGGTGGGGGCCTTCTTCATTACGGCTCGTCACCCCCAGAGACTCGGAGAAAAAAACAGTCCGGGTGAAGCCAGACTCAGGATTTATTCAATTCTCAGACGTGACAAGCAGCCACAGCTGAGAATTGGGTCCTGCTTGGCATCCTGGCTCCAGGTCAATAGTGGCCAACTGACCATTCTGAGACCAGGTACCGCATCAGCATGTTGGTTTAGCCCCCAGGGCTATACATACCCTCCCGACCAACACACCACATTTCATTACGTCCAAGGTGCCACAAATGATCAGATACACCATTAGTTTACGCACCCTAAAAAAGAAAACTAAAAGGTGTCATAACTTTAGGACACTACTGATTGCAAGAGCATTTATTATATAATTATGAAAATGTGAATAAGTGTGTGTGTCTCAAAGTCAATGGAATACAGTATAAAAATTGGGAGACCTCATATAAAAATCTAGATCTCCAGTAAAAAATTAGATGACCTGTCAACACAGAGCCCACATCCCCACAGGCAACAATGCAGTGAATTCTAGCATTGAGAAAACGTGGCACACTGCACAATGTCACCAGCTGGTGGCATTCCCTTGCCGGTTCACACCACTCAGCCCTTACTTGGCTGACCCTCTTTGCGTCTGGATTGTGGCCCCGCCCCAACACATCTTTAGTTTGTGCTAATACTGAGCACCCTCTACACACCCAGGCCCCACACAAACCCCCTCTATCCCCTGCCCTCTCGAGTCCTTCCCAGCTTACCCAGGTGCTTCTCAGCAGATGCTGGGGCCCTGGTAACAACGGCTATCACTGAGGTTCGGATCCTCTCAGCCCTTGGTATGACCAGAAAGAGCGCTTTTAGCAAAAAAAAAAAACAATGTAATGTAGAAATACAGCCATCTTCCTT
>NW_011889102.1:1810854-1814447 GCF_000151845.1 Pteropus vampyrus | reverse complement strand
TCATATAAAAATCTAGATCTCCAGTAAAAAATTAGATGACCTGTCAACACAGAGCCCACATCCCCACAGGCAACAATGCAGTGAATTCTAGCATTGAGAAAACGTGGCACACTGCACAATGTCACCAGCTGGTGGCATTCCCTTGCCGGTTCACACCACTCAGCCATTACTTGGCTGACCCTCTTTGCGTCTGGATTGTGGCCCCGCCCCAACACATCTTTAGTTTGTGCTAATACTGAGCACCCTCTACACACCCAGGCCCCACACAAACCCCCTCTATCCCCTGCCCTCTCGAGTCCTTCCCAGCTTACCCAGGTGCTTCTCAGCAGATGCTGGGGCCCTGGTAACAATGGCTATCACTGAGGTTCGGATCCTCTCAGCCCTTGGTATGACCAGAAAGAGCGCTTTTAGCAAAAAAAAAAAACAATGTAATGTAGAAATACAGCCATCTTCCTTGTGTGGCATGATATGAAAAATGTTGAGAAACTCTGCCCTGTGTTGAAGTGGAATTTGGGATCAGAAGATCTGGCATCCACCATTAGTCCTGACAGTATCTGAGTAAGAGGTCATTTAATCCCTCTGAAACTCGTTTCTCCTCCATTGAATGATGACAAATATAAAGATGATTCCTGTATCACAGAATCTACAAGACGAATACATGCAGTCATCTAATGAGCAGTTGTGAACAGGTATGTCACCGTCACTTTCTTCCTTGTCCTAGTGCCAGGGTCAGATGACACTGTGAGAGGTGGGTACATGTAGGGGCTATATTAGAAAGGCTTACAATCCAACAGCATAAACAGGTAGATAGAACACAGTATGATGAAAATAAATCCCAAGGGAATAAATATTGTACATTGAAACAAATAATTTGGACCAGAGAGAGAGAAGTCATGAGTGTTAAGGATGGCATGGGTTGATAGGTGTCTCCAGATAAATTAGTTAATAAATGAGGAGCAAACAAGCCCTGTGTCAGCAGAGGAACTATGGAAGAACAGTTGGCCTTTTTTTTTTTTCAGTGAAGTTGATGTATCATTTTTTTAAAAATGCTTCAGCTTACTTTTCAAATTCATGATGTAAACCAACAGCTTTCCTAAACTCTTTGCTGCTGTCCCACAATATCGATAAGGTATAGGTACACTTTAAGTGGGCTTTTCCTGCCACTATTCCCCAAAATCTCCCCATACAAGGCATAACAAACGATTCAAACTCCACATTCCATAAAAAAAAAAAAAAGATAAAAATAAAAAAACAAGAATGCAATATTTTAATCAACCACAGAGTAATAATATGAGCCGGATAGATGCAAAGATGCCTGTCAGCTTTTCTATTTATATGTAACCACTGCTGTAGCCTCTCCTTAATTATGAGCTTATTCACTATATGCACAGAGTCTGTCAGTGTGGGTCCACGTGTAATTGAGCCCAGGAGCCCCAACCAGCATAAATATGTGCCACATACCCAGTTGTTTCATGCAACTTTTTCGAAGGAATTATTGGTGAGATTTAAGAATTCTTCAAAAAGTCACCATAAAAACTATTTTATCTTTTGTATGCCATAATTATGATTTGGGGCTTTGCTTTTCTTATTTCATCCAGGCACACCACAATTCATGAATAAAATATGACAAGTTTGATAGCAGCCATTGGAGAGGGTTCATCCGTAACAGGCGACGTGCTCAGTGTACAAAGAGCATTTGTATTCGAACAGCCTTTGTTTCTGGGATGGACTTTTATCTCAAAGAAGGACCACGTGCATTCATCCATCTCCCACCAACCCACAATTCCAGACGTCAGCAGAGCACCTGAAACAGCTTACTTTGTTTACTTTGTCTTTTAATGAGGACATTTCTAAACAACTTGGAAACAAATCAAGACCAAAAGGCGCTCTGCTAACTCTGAAACTGTTTTACAACCTGTCAAACAACTGACTCCAAGAGACACAGTCAGAACCACAAACTAGTGCACAAAGTATGTGACTTTACATCTTAAAAATCATTCACGCGATCGTACCCACCTGACAAGATATTTAAGGCACCCACAAGGTTCTCTTTCGAGAAGTTTCCTCTCCCCGGAAAAGGCTGCCAGGTCCCTGCAAAGTTGAGGCTCTGGCATGCTCTTCAAAGAAATTAATGCGAAAGGAAAGGGAAGTAATGTGTGGCTCTGCGAAATCATCAGCATTTATCATGTGGTCCCAGGGACGTCAGACTTCAAGTTTCAAGGTTTCATTTTTTAAAGCGAATCTATAAGCATCTTGTTCTATCGCACATACAAAACCAGCTGGCTTCTGAGTTTCCTTCCAAATACAATTTTTTTCCCCCAGGAGTTTGTTTCAAAATATGTAAGAGCAAAAGGACATCTTAAAGTCATTGCTTGCCTCGTACATGGAGGACTGAGACTTATATCTCTCCGATAAGCAATTTGCCAAACTTCCAAAGTTGTGGGTTTGTCTGCGGAGCTTGACAAACAAATTGAAGATTAAGTGGAGACTACAAAACATTTCTAGCACTCCTCAAGAAAATGAACCCTGGTACCGACAGGAAAAACAGAACACAAAAGCTTAAGCATATGCTGTTGTTTTCTTGTGTTTACTGCGCAGATGCACGGTGAAAACTATTTGGGGAAATTGCAGGTCTGTTTTTTTTTTAACTTCACCCAGGTAGAGCAGGTACTCCAAGACACCAGGCAATCTTGAACTGTGACCCCTTCTATCCACCAGAACCAGTCCAAAGGCCAGAGGAATGGCTACTATGTTGAGTCTGCAGGTTCTGAGGGGGTCACTTTAGTCACATTGTTTTATCTAATGTCACATTGCATTAAACTGCATCTCACCACTGACGGACAGGTAGTTCATTACATGAGGCAACCCAAAGGTAGGTAGGTACAGAAGAAAAATAAAATTCATCAACCACCACTCCACACCCACACACACACTTGTATGCCAGACATGCTTGCAGTTTGAACAGTGAGATGAGTCTGAATCTTGGCAGATAAATAAGGCAGCAGCTTGAATACTCATGAAAAATAGCTAATTTTTATTCCCATAGGACAATACACAACAGCAGTGTTTGGCACTCTGAGGAGCTGCCTGTTTGGAGGTGCTGGACTGAGCCTTTCTTCCTTCAGACCTGGTATTTTAAAGAGACCAAATGAAGCCAGGGAACTTTGCAGCAACATTTAAATCTTTAACAAACACTGTCAAATGGGATTAGACACTAAACTTTGGGTTTAGTGGTAAAAACAAATGAAGACGATAAAAAGATTCCCAAACCAGCCACTTATACACCAATGCCAACGGGGCTTGAAATCCTGAGCAATCTTGTTTTTTAAGTCAAGGGTCCTCATATAGTAAATCTCAAGGTTTTGCCTGATAGATCTGGGGGCTGACTTAGATCACTATGAGCCCTAACTGTCACCCCCTCCTCTTCCATTGGTGGACATTTCGTCCACACTCTGGTTGCCTTCTCCCCACCCAGACCTCTGAGGGCAGAGAAAGTACAACACTCTTCAGATCCACTTTTTCCCAGGTAAAGTCTAGGGACTCATGGTCAGGGACAGAAGACTAATCTGCACTTGTGCCAACACAGTGTGCAC
>NW_011889102.1:1803664-1809334 GCF_000151845.1 Pteropus vampyrus | reverse complement strand
GTACAAGCACTCCAGCCGAAACCTCTCACTGAGGGTACAGAAAATGTTGGCATTTCTTAGTTTGAGTGCTCAGTCTCTTCTCTCATTTGTGGAAGAGGCCATGGTGGTGGGCTGAGCACAGGTGCACATGCTACGCGTACACACAAGCTCCCTCTCCACCCCACACTATATAGCCACTATATGTTCTGGGACTTTCATTTGGCAAGTGGATAGGAAAATAGAATGGTGTTTTTGTTGCTGTTAGATGGCAACCTAAACGTAGAGAATGACCTCTGCTCCCTCTTCCCCAAGCCCTTGGGCAGGGTTTGAGCTTCGATGTCTAGACGAATAAGATTTCACAGGAGATAGGGTATATTTTTGAGAGATTTTTGTGGATGCTGGGCGAAGCAAGGATAATTAGGGGCCATGAAACAAAATGTGAGTTCATTGGAATAAGAGTCCTTCTACTTAAATGTAGAAATGTTGGTCCTCCAATGGCCTGGGTCCCAGGCCAAAACAGGGAAGACAGCTCTGTCTTCACCTGGAGCAAGCACCTACTGGATAGCTTACGACTAGCATCTCTGGGGTCCATCAGGCACAGAACCTAACCATGCTGGCATCTGATCCTGGACTTCCCAGCCTCCAGAATAGTGGTAAGAAACAAATTTCTGTTGTTTAAGCTGTGGTATTTTGTTATGGTAGCCTGAACTAGTATAGCCTAAGAGGAAGCAGAAGAAGCATACCAAAATTTCATAAAAGTAAGGGCACGGTTCTCATACCAGGTTCTGGAGGCAAGAGTGATGACAATAGGCTCAGGTGGAACAATTAGCTTTAGAAATACAAAAGATCACATAGCCTTCGGAGACTAAGCCTATAGAAGAAGATTGGTCATTGACAGGGTGAAATTCAAGAGGGAAAAAAGCTTAATAAATTCATATTAGGTAAACTCATTTTGTAGCGATATAAAGGCAAGTTTACAGACAGTATAATAGAAGGAGGAGGGGGTGGGGCCGAATAAGAAAAATTAAATGAAATGGTTTGGAATAGCTGTTGGGGAACGAACTTAGGGTACAAAGGCATTTGGGATACACATGAATTGAGAGAAAACAATCAGAGCCCAGTTGAGACTGGCTAATAGGAATTTGAAGGGCTGTCAGCAGCCCAGTCTCGCCATGCCCGTGAAGCATGGATAGTGGGATTTATCCAAGGTCAGGAATTATAGCAAGGCAGCTAGGAGAGGTCCCTCTGTGCCCAGAGATGGGGCAGAGAGATAAAACTGGGTGGATTCTGTTTGGGGTGATGAAAATTTTGGAACTAGATAGGGGTGGTGATTGTACAACAGTGTGAATATAATTAATGCTGTTGAATTATCCACCTAAAATGGTTAATTTAGCAAATTTTATGTTATATCCATTTTATTACCATAAAAAAAAAATAGTATAAAAAGGTTGATGGAAAGGAAAATGAAGCCAGAGGGAAAAAGAAAGGGGGAAAGGGTGTGACTAGAAAGACTTACAGAGGAAAAAAATGTTGGAAGAAACAGAGAAAGAAGAAGAAAAAGAAGAGGGTAGGATTTAAAGCTGGACTGTCCTTCCCCAGCTCACAGCTCTACCACCACCATCTCTTGAGTCCTTTCTCGTCCAGTCTAAACATTCCAGTCTAAATAGTCTCCCTTGTTCTAATGACACGGAGAACCCAAAATCAAATACAGCTCCATGCGTGGCATGTGCAGAATAGAGTCTATTGCAAATGGTTCTTAACTGGGGGCATTCTTGCTCTCCTCCCTCAGGGATATTTGGCAATGTCTGAAGATTTTTATTTTGGTTGTCCTGGTAATGCGTGCTACTAGCATCAAGTGGGTTTAGGCCAGGGATGGTGCTAATGCACAAAACATAAGAAGCACCCCACCACCACCACCGCCAAAAACTATTAGCATGTCCAAAATAACCCTGCTCTAGTATAGCTGTTATAGCCCACGATCGGGACCTGACATTTCTATTTTTATTAAGGTGGACTGAGACTAATGGCCTAGGTTCTTCAGTTCATGCTGAACTCGAGTCAATTAAACACCCCAGGCCTTTTTCACATGAACTGCTTTCAAGATAGGCTTGTTCTTGTGTCGTTGAGGCTCTGAAACACTGAAAAGAACTTTATATTACTCCCTGTGAAATTCCATTCTGTCCGTTTCAGTGCCTGGTTCCAGCCTAGGGAGATACCAAGAACCCTGATGCTGACATCCAGTGAAGGAGCTATTTCTCTCAGCTCCTTATGACCTCCAGCAGCAGCTCCTGAATAGGGGACTTCAAACAGGTTCTGGGCTGGTTGAGAGTGGGAGAAGAAGGGTTTGATTTTTTTTTCCAATCTGCAATATCCCTCTCAGCTGCTTTCGTGCCTGCCTCACTCGAGATGATCAGGGCCTTGGCCTGAGCACCCCAGATGAGAGCAGCCTTCAGTGTGAAAGCGACCCCGCCCTCCCTCCTGCATCCCTCATCATCCTTTCTGCACACCTCACTGCTAAACACTACAGCTTCTTCTCTGCTCTCTGGGGAAAAGAAGGCAGTAGAATGGTCGAGTGTGTCAGGCCACAGATGTGCATGTACATGGCTTGGGGGTGGGGGAGTTGCTTCCCAGCCTCTCTTCGTATAATGCAAAATATTTGAATTGAGTGAAATAGCATTAAAAGCATTGTTCTATTTTTGACAACAGAGCTATGTGAAACTGAGCTTTCCACAAAGTCTAAAAAAAACAATCGAGTCCAAGGCTAATATTAAAGCTCTATGCTATGACGCACTGTCAAACATAAATCTACAAAATGACAAACCTATAGAGAGAAAATTGCAGAAATTAGATTCATTGTGATTTTGAAAAGTGAATTTTTATGTTGCAATTTTTCGTGCTATATCTATTACATTATTTTCTTTTAATGTCAGTTTAAGGCAGTGAATCATTCTTTCTTGGGAAGGGCTGCTTTTGATGAGATCATGTCCTTCCTCCTTTTTTTGATATTAAAATATCAAAATATCTTAGTAAAATACCGATGACATGAGTAGATGATAGTTACTATATTCACATCGTTACTTGGCAAAAATCAAAAGTTAAAGACCCTGCAACGTTTCCTAAATTTTTTCTGCAACTTTACCAGATTGTGAAACCCAAAACTCCAGAAGCCGTCAACTTTAAAGTTTGATAAGAAAACCTACGACATCTTCAGCCAAACGGCTGATGAAAAATGCCAGGCCAGAAAGGATTACGTACAAAATCAGACAGCACGGCCCTGGGGACCACCTTTCAGATCAACATCAATTCATGAATCAACACTTTTAGGATATGTTTGTTCAGCCAACTATAAATCCACCTAACTATATTATCAACAAGCTCACAGCTAACCATTTTGCCCAAAGACCTTCCTAAGAGACTGTGCTAATGGCCCCACTGAAATCAAAGTATACTTGTCTGCGAGATAATGAATGAACTGATCGAGAACCCAGAGGTACTTGGATTTTTTTTCCTGCTCATCGTGCACTTCCCTTTATTTTGATAATTACACCATGGTTTTCCTTTGGAGAACTACCACTCACCGACCTTCCCTCTATATGGTTCAGATGTTAACCCCACTCCCCAACTCCTTTGGTGACCCAGGCCTGGCCAATCAATATTATTCATCCTCCTGACCACTGCATTTTGGCTCAAGGATGGGTACACGACCCATGACAGTCCAATGAGACACGGTTCCAAATTTTTTTTTTTTTTTATTGACCAGAAAAAGGCATCTTTCCACTAAGGTTCCAGAGAGAATGTGATATAAGCCTGGGGTCTTAGGGACCACCTTGCTCCCCAGGGGGCAGCCTGCCTAAATATAGTCTGCTCAAAACAGAGCTGAGCTAAGAGATGGAGAGAAAGTTCATTTATCACAGTTCTAGGTACTGTGCTAAACTCAGGGATACAACAGAGAATAAATTTGGCTTTTAAAGAGATAGTTCAGTAAAGAAGACAAACAGATAAGAATACAGATTATAAGAAAATACATGGTCAGAACTAGAGTCAGTTTAAGTAATGTAGAAGCAACAGACCAAACTGAACTGATTCTGCCTTTCAGGATCCAAGAAGCCATCAGAGAAAGGTGAAATTTGAGTGGATTCTTGAACCAGATCCAGAAGACTCAACAATTTCTCTTCTAATGTTTCCATCAGTTTAATTTCAAAGGAAATCTAGAATTTTGCCAAGAAGAGATATTAAGATCACTAGGCTATGTTTTCTGGAATCCACAATTCTTCCATTAAAAAATAAGAAGAAGAATATTTATCCAATCCCTCAGCACCTACCTCATTCTCCATGATTTCCAAAGATTATAGGACAGAGGTTGGATGATCAAAACTGTTTTTCCTATCTCTCTGGATGAGATTCATCTGAGCCTCAGGGTTAGAACTTGTTTAAAGAGCTGTGAGGCTATCTTTCACTTTTATAACTCATAGGGCTTTAATTTTCTCTTATTCCTGTTTGCCTCACACTGCCCCATACACTAAGATCATTTTTATAGAAGGAAAGATTGAACCAAATGAGAGAAAGAGTTTCTGTGTCAACTGTTAATCGTATACCTGCTATTCCAAACATGATGCCATTCCTACTTTTTTCTTCTACTTCTCCCAGACATAATTAATGATACGATCTTAAATCACTGTAATATCTGGTACATGAGACATATCTCTGAAATTTTTTTAAAGGTTAATAATTTGGGTAAAGAATATTTTTGTGGTCTTACCAGTTATAACTTTATTAAATAGATAAAAATTTTCAAAGAATAGTTTTTCTTTACCATTTGTACAAAAGATGGTTATAAATTTTTGCCCCCCACCAGTTTCTGCTGTTGAAAGGGCCGCTCCCAAAACTAACTAAAGCTAGAGTTGGTACCAGATCAATTCAATAGATGCAGAAAAAGCACTTAATAAAAATGCAACAACTATTCATGATAGAAAAGGTTCTCATCATAAGAAAAAAATGTTTTGGAACTATCTATAGTGATGAATATTATCTAGATTTGTAGTAATAATTTCATTATGTACAAAAATATTGGATCATTATGTTGTACACCTGAAATTAATACATTATGTCAATTATACTGCAATAAAAAACAAAAAACTCTTAGCAAAGTAGGAATAGATGACAACATTCTCATTCTGATATAGAACATCTATTAAAAAAATAATAACCTACATCTAACATTATAGTCAATGGTAAAATGTTTAATACTTTCCTTCTAAGATTGGAACAAAATGTTCAGTATCACTTCTAGTCAGCATTGTACCGGAAGTCTTAATCGGTGCAATAAGGCAAGACAAGAAATCAAAGACAAAAGACTGAAAAGAAAGAAGTTAAACTGCCATTATTAACAGATGATATCATTATAAATAAAGAAAACCTTATATCTAACATCAGAGAATAAATCCAATGAACGATGTTTAACACCTCTACACTAAAAACTATAAAATAATGCTGAGAGATAATAATGATGGAGAGATATATAATATTCATGGACTGACTCATGGAAAACTCAATGTTTTTAAGACGTGCATTATCCCAAGTTGATACATAGACTTAGTATAGAGCTGCAGTAATCAAGAGTGTGGTATTAGAGTGAGAATAAAGCTATAGAACAGTGGGACAATGCAGAATACAGAAATAGACACACACATA
>NW_011889102.1:1777337-1802469 GCF_000151845.1 Pteropus vampyrus | reverse complement strand
T
Organism: Pteropus vampyrus; assembly: GCF_000151845.1. Classification (NCBI taxonomy): domain Eukaryota; kingdom Metazoa; phylum Chordata; class Mammalia; order Chiroptera; family Pteropodidae; genus Pteropus; species Pteropus vampyrus. The sequence goes on along the minus strand of NW_011889102.1, from coordinate 1,802,468 downwards.
TTTCCAAAAGATGTTAATAATTTCTTGCCCTCACAGTCCCTGATGTTTACTACAGCATGTGACATCCACCATCTTCCATCCCAGTTCCCAAAGCTAACTAAACCAAGAATTGTTACTCAACCAAGGTCAGAGCCCCCTGGAATAGCTGAATCACACAGCAATCTTGGATTATTTGTAATTATTTAATGTCTGTCTCCCTGATGAGATTATACATTCCATGACAGTAGGGGGCTTGTTTGTTTGGTTCCCCATTCTCACTCTATAGCCTGTAACCATGCCTGGGGCATAACAGGTGCTCAGTAAATATATGTCAAACAGAGGATGGATGAATAGATGAATAGATGGATGGATGGATAGATGGATGGGTAGATGATAGAATTAGAATACACTCAAGGATTATCTGGTTCAGTTCTTTCCATGAATACAGAAGGGAGCCCCAGGGAAATTTAATAACTTGATCAAAGTCACACAGCCCATGGCAGAGCTCATACACAGATCCCCCAGCTGACAAGAAACACAACAGTAGAGATGTGCTCTCTTATGCTGTTGTATATTATGCTTAGAAATGTGGCAACTATCTCGCATGCACGAGGAACGCAGAACCAACATGCTGAGAATGGTAGCACAAAAAGGGGGTAAACCATAATTTTTATTGATTTCACTGAGCTACCGAACTAACCAACCTGGAGCTTCCCTCTTTTAGGACATCTTGTTATATGAGCTAATCGGTAAGTTTTCCTTATTATTGAAGCTAGCTGAATGTGAGCTGGCAGTTACTTGAGTTACTTGCAGGCAAAATGTCTGAAACTTACACAAGAGGCATGAGAAAATATGAGGCATCCAAGAAACCAAAGCAGCAATATGGCTGGAGTACAGAGAGCAAAGAGGGAGTGACAAGACACTGTTGGGCATGCAGACAGGAACCATATCATGCAGGCCATCGAGACTTATGGTTTTATCCCAAGGGTGATAGGAAGTCATTGAAGAAACACTGAGTTTTCTAACTTCACTATAGATAGGCAGGAGGAATAAAACTTTGGCCTGGAATGAAGGTTTTACATCTGGGCTGACATGTTGTAGCCTTAACTCGGTACCCTCTTTGGCTATGGCAAGAAAGGGTAAGGAGAACAGTTGTTGCTCAGCAAACTAACCAAGAAGAGTCACTAAGAGTATAAACTCTACCACTTCAGACCAACCTTTCCCTCATGCAGTGATGCCAACACACAGCACAGGTAAAAGTATATGGGTACTGGGTATGCAGGTCCCAACTACACAAGCAAGGGAAAGAAACCAAACATAGCTATCAGGACCAAGAAGTTCTGAAGCTCATAAGCTCAGGTTTTCCTCTAATACCCAGATAACTTTTATCTCTACATGATCGTAGGATCTCAGGTATTATCCTTTGCACAGATGCCTTCCAAATCCTATCTCAATTCCTCTTTCTCTTTTAAATATAATGATGCCAAACTAAATAGCTCTTCCTTTCATCATGCCGAGACTTCCTAGTACTTGTTGGCCAAGACTTGTTCTTCTTGTTGAATCAGTGTTTATCTGCTTACTTCAAAAGATTCAACAGATGCTACTTCTAATAAAATATATCACACAAAATACCCTCAGACATGCATGACTACATAATTATAGCTTTTTATACACAGAATCTCAAAGCAGGTACATTTCCTAAACAGGCTACTAAATATTTTCTCATTATTTTCATACATTCCATCGCCCTCCTGATCAGCACTACCCATCACTCTAAGACAATATTCAATCATTCCACAAAATTATTATTGTTCTATATCTCAGATGTTTTATAAGAAGGAAGTCAGGCATGTAATTGTGAACAAGGCACATCTCTAAGCCAAAGGAAAGCAGACCAACAATCAGCTAACTCGAGTCATCACAGGAGACTTCTCCTTCAAAGTCCAAAAAAAAGAAGCTTTAATCAGCCTGAAAGGGCATGAGCATGGTGTTGACTTCAATCATGGACATGGGCCAAAGTCTTTTCAAGGTTCTTTCCAGCCTTCAGAGTAAATGGTACATCCAAGAGCAAAGCACTCTGAATTTCACATCCTGGATTTTCACTTGCCAAAACCACCACAGAGAAATAAGTAATATAAAAATTGGTGAGAGGATCAAGAAGAGAGGTCAAAAATGACCTAGGATATATCACATGAATAAAATTCCACCTTCAAAATCCTTTATCTGAAAGTTCCATTTGGCAAACATGATAGAATTGGAAACGAGCAATAATCAATACCACTTAAAATAATAATCACTATTGAGTGCCTGCTATAATTCCTCACTACATACCTAACTGGAGGAGAATATAATAACCCTACTTTACAGATGAGGAGTTTGAAGTCAGAGTGGTTAAGTTACTTGCCCAAGACCACTGACCTAGTAAGGAGACAGCAGGATTTACCCCAGATCTGTCTAACTCCAAATCTCATCTTCCCACTAGTCCATGCCACCTTAAAGTTCTTGAAAAACTTGGTGACCTCTGTCTCATGCTTCCCACAGGATTTCAGTCTATGGATCACTGTAAGAAGTAAGATCCTGTGCTTCATATTCTGCCAAAAGATACCCTCTACCTGTCTGTGGCCACAGTCCACATGACCAGAGAAGTCTTCCCTAACCGAGACATGGAATCTAGTGGAAACCCCACCCCTAACTGGCCCCTCATGTCTGTTTCTTCACCTATTACATTGGGTAATACCTACCCTTGCCAGCCCCATGGGCTCCTTATGAGTTAAATGATTAGAATAAACAAGTTTCAGAGAGGTAAGAAATTCTTCTTCCTCATGAAGATATTTTCACTCTGCATGGAGGTCCAGAATGTAAAAGCAGAAGGGACCCTGAAATTGGAGTCAGATGAGCAGAATATAAGTTCATGCTTCAAGCACTACTATCCATGCGTTCTTGGATAAATCATTTCCCTGCTTTGAGCCTCAATGTCCTCATCCAGATGGTGATGCCATTGCACCAGATCAGTAATTCTTCAAATATGGCCCACTGCCAAGTGGTAGACCATATGCATTCTCTTGAGAGGGTCTCAAACTGAAAAATAAAGGTCCTTTTATTAATTTCATGAGTAGATGGCTCCCGTTTCAAAAGTTATTTATATGGAGAGCTAAGAGTTACTTAACAAAAACTTACTAAGTAGGTTGCATTAATATGTTATCGGTCCACTAAAATTAATACGTTTCTAGTTTATTAAGTACTCAAATACTTGAAAACTTTCAAAGCTCCTACTTTGTATAAACATGCACGGATAGTTGGAAGGCCCACAATTTTCATGAAGAATACACTGGTATCAACATATTAGTGCTATCTTCAGTATATCATGGCTCTCAATTGCTGTTATGACTCTTTATAAATTAATGTTAATTAAGCACTATAATTATCAATTTAGATTGTAGTGGGTTATCTGATTAACCCCACCATGTGTGCTGATATATATTTGGATCCATAGTGTTGAGGCCCACAATTTTCAATAGTTAGGCTTTTAAGGCATATAAGAATTAGACAGCTGGTCAAACAACAAATATTTATTGGGCAACTATTATGTGACGAGCTCTGTTCCAGGCACCGGAATACTTCTGTAAACAAAACAAGATCCTGTCTGACAAACCTACATATTCCATTGAAGGATTACACAGACAATAAATACATGAACCAAACAAGTAGGTAATGTCAGGTATCAATAAAAGTGAGATGGAAAACATAAAATAGGGTAATGTAAAAGGAAGTGAATGAGATTACTTTAGCCAAGACCAAGGGCCTCCTCGAAAAGGTAACGTGAAAGTTGAGAACTGAATAATGAGAGGCAGACTCAGAAAGATCTAGGCAAACAGTATTCCAGGTAGAGGGAACAGCAAATTAAAAGGCTCTGAAGAGGGAACAAGCTTGGAGTCCATCAGGGTTTGGATTGTCATTCCTGTCCTCTTGGCATCGTGGTCAACATATACTACCCTGTCGGCTGATGTTGAAATTGGCCATATGGTTTTGCTTTGGCCAATGGAATACAAGCAGATGTGATATGAGCAAAGGCATAAAATGTGCCGGTGCAATAGGCCTGCCCTCTTGGGCTTCTGCCTTGCCATGAGAAAAGCATGCCCTGAGTAGTTACTGCTCCTTCCTACTGGGCTCTAGAATGATCACACATGGAATAATCTTGTGTTGAAGAGCCAAGTCCAATTATATTTTCAGCTTGAAACAGAACCTCCCAGCTGAGCTCAGACTAGATCAGTTGATCCAGTCAATTTGTAGTCCTATGAAAGTGAGAATAAATGCTTATCATTTTATGCTCCTGAGTTTTGGAATAGTTTATTACACAGTAATAGCTGACTGATATATTATGGTCAGACAGAGAGAAGATTGTTCTGCTTATCGTGAGCAAGCGAGATAGGTACTGATATGAATGAGATAGGAAGGAGCCAGATAAGGTAAGGTTTGTGTTTTGGATTATAATTTAAGTGCATTGGGAAGTCATTGGGAAGTTTAAAGATGCAAAAGGAGGACAAGATACCAGTTAGGTGTCTACTGTGATATTCCAAGCAAGAAACCATAGTAGCTTGCAATAGGGTTGTGGCTATGGAATGATGAGAAATGATCTAACTCAAGATTTTTTAGAGGTAGAGGAGATGGTACTAATTAATGGGCTGTATTAAGGATATAAAGATAAGAGCATTCAAGGATGATCCCTAAGTTTGGGGTCTGAGCAACTGAGTAGATTTATTGAGATACAAAAGTCTTAGGGTAAGAAGATATACAGAGTTGGGGTGGGAAGGGTGGGTGGTTTGGGCATCTTATGTTTGAGATGCTAACTAGGTGGTTAGATATTCAGTCATACCTTTCAAGAGAGTGGTGCAGGCTAGAGATGTAAATTTGAGTGTCATCAGTATACAGATGGTATTTGAAGCCATGAGATCAGAGATCACCTAAAGAGTTGGAGAAGATATCTGAAATCACAGCTCAGTCCAACATTTGCAAGTGTGAGAGCTAAGAAAACATCAGCAAAGGACACAGGGAAATATAGGTCTATGCAAGAGAAAAAGCAGGCAAAGAAGGTAGCAGGAAATCCAGAGGAGAATCATGGCTCGACTTTGATTGATACATGGCTCTGAGTGGTTGCTAAAGAAGATATACAGCTAATTACAAAAGAAAATAAAGGCCAAGAAAAACTTTGAACAGTAATACCTCATTGTTAGGACACCTCTTCTCTGGAAAATAGGGATAGGTTTGGTGGGTGAGCCATGGGTCTTCCGCCTTGTGTAAGCAGACTTTAATCAGAAAAGTTTCAGAGTCACTGGATTCAATGTTTTCTACAAACCCTTTGAGCCTCATAGAGGCATTGACTAAAGACAAGTTAGGCACCTACATTAGCTCAGAGTAGATCACCTGCTGTGTATATCTATTAGAGAGGGGTACACAGAGCCATTCTAGGTAGAGAGAACAGACCATAAAGATTTCTTTCTCCCCACACCTCTTCTCTCCCCCAAAAAAGGCATTACTATGGGTTGGTGATATCAAGGGGCGGAGAGTGTTCAGTGTGCCAGGAGAAGAGGTAAAGGCCAGACACATGGAGGCCAGGATCCTTGAGTCTAGAGGGAAGGTGTTGGGTTTACTCCAGCTTGGAAGGGTTTCCAGTCATTTCTCTCTGGGTTTCCCTTCACGGTCACTTTGAACTCCCTTCCTCACCTGTAGCCATTAAGGTAAGACGTGGCCAAGAACCTTCTCCACTTGGAAAGATGTGTCCTCCATAGCTTTTCACACTCAATATAGCCAAACGAGAAAGAGTCTAATGCCCAGATAGAAACAACAGTCTCCTCTGGGGAAAAAAAAAAAGTCCTTCCTACTGCAAAGTACACTTCAATAGAGGAATGCACCGGAGTTTGGGGTCCAAGCCCCAGCAAATAAGAAAAATACTCCTTTGCTGACTCTTCGTTCTGTCACCTTTTGCTCCTCGAAGTGTGACCCAAGAACTAGCAGCATCAGCATCTCCTGGGAAGTAGTTAGAAATGCAGTCTTTTTACCCAGAAACAGGAAGCTGCTGTGCCCTAAATGACATCACAAGGCTAAGAAAGCCTCAGGATTTTGCGAGTTTGGAAAATGACACAAAGAGGAGGAGAAAGAGCCTGGGACCAGGGAATTACAGGGCTTCTTATCGAGCCACCTGCCATAAACACGGGGTTTCCACTCCCAGAGATGGCAGACTGCTCTGTCCTCCTTCATCCAGGAACACCTCCTCCCCTCCTAGTCTGCGGGGCTGCAGCAAAGTTCAGGATAAGAGGGAGAGTGTGAACTGGGAGGCCAGACTGCCAGAACCAGCTCTACCACTTCTCAGTTGAGTGACCTTGGATAAGTTACCTGACTTCTGAAAAATGGCAGTAATAATAATGTGCATCTCGCAGGGTGCTAAGAGGATCAAGAGACTAGAAAAAGCGTCTGGCATGTAGTTAGCACCCACACGTGTTGGCTCTTCTTCCCTCATTGCAACAGAAATTCCATGTAGACAGCGATTATTGTCTGTGAGCACTGTAATTTAGGCACTTAGACTAGTGTGTGGCAAATGGTAGTTGCTCAATAAATATTGCTATGTGAATGAATCCTTCACTCTCTGCACCTGCCTCCTAGTATAAGGGTGGTGCTTCAGGATCAAGTGAATCAGGGTTACTGTTTCTTTGTCTCGTCTATTTCTGGGTTAGTCCTTTAAAAACTGCCAATCAGACCACTTGAGTTTTCTGAACCATTCCACAATTCATTTCCTTTCTCATTCATCCTCCACTATATATCAAGCACTTCCTCTGGGGAGCCCTGCAGACAGTGAGGGAAGTTCGCTTCCTCTCTCTGTGCCCAGGGAATGGCTGGTGGGGGGTGGGGAGTGGCGAGGACAGCCATTAACATGACTGGCAATTACCCAGCTGAACCCCACCCAAATCCCACTGCAAGTCAGTTGAGTAAGGGGTCCCTTGTCACTTCCACTTTCCAAGGTTTCTGAGAAGGCACTGTCAAGAGAATGACAGAAATGGAAAGTGCTTTTACCATGCTACAGCTCCCACTTTCTCCATCTCAATAGAAAATGTAAACACAGGCAGACAAGTGGCTGAGTTATTGTCTGCTGGGAACAGTTAAAGAGCTACAAAGCACAGTAGGAGGGCAAGAGACAGCATTCATTTATGGGAAGCATTTGGCTCCCAAGACGCAACCTGACAACAACATGGTGTGTAACCTGCCCATCCCCAAATACAGCATGGAGGACAGAGTGGCCCTGAAGATGCATAAATTCACTCCTATCCACAGGCTCTCTCTTCTGCAGGCCTCACAGGGCCATGTCCACAGGCCGCGGAAGGTGCTGCCAAGCCACTGTGATCGTCTCAGTGCTCTCTGCTGACCCCAAGGCCTCCCTTCCTGCCCCTTCAAGGCAGTGCATCGAACAGAGCTCTCTACAATGACTGCTGTGCTGTCCAATCCAGTAGCCAACACACTGCGACTACTCAGCCCTTGAAACGTGGCCACTGGAACTAAGAAGCTGAATTTGTAATTTTATTTAATTTTCATTAATTTTAATAGTCACAGTGGCTTGTGGGTACTGTATTGAACAGCAAAGCTCTAAGATGATAAAAGAGCCCTTCGTGAACCTCTGCCCCCAGTTCTGACAGCTCAGTGAGTTGCTGCTTCAATAGAAACCACACTTTCAAGAAATATACTAATTTAAACCAAGTCTGGCTCAACTTCTGGGGTTAAAGACCAAGTGAACTGCCACCTCTAAGGGATAAATAAATAAGTCCCATCCCTGGCATCCACACAGCTCTTACTAGATTACAAAGTTCTCCCCCAGACATTACGTTATTGGCAACTCGTAATACCCCAAGATATAAGTGGGACATGGTCCAAAGTCATGAAGTTAGTCACAGCCAAGCTGGGACCTGAATCCAGGTCCAAGTCCACAGCCCGGGCTATTACACAATTTTACAAGAGAAGAACGAAGAAGAAAAAGAAACAGCCTTTGAAAAAATCAAATTTTCTTAAAAGAATACAAGCAGCAAAATGACCCAGATTTTGATTCCACAGCAGCTCAGACAATTCTCTCCCAGGACTCTACTGAAGCATTCCTGCTTAAAACCACCAGTGATTCCCCATCATCTGCTCTCCCTAGGCCCTGGCAAACGCAGCAACTTGACAACACTTCACTGCCCTTCCCTTTCATTCATTCGGCCTATCAGTACCGAGCCCTTGTGTGTGCCAGCTCTCTGCCAGGCACTAGCATCTCTGCCCAGAATGTCTCCTGCCTGCTTCTCAATCTGATGAAAGGCCTCCCATCTATCAAGGCTCAGAGCATCTTCTTCCGGGATGCTTTCCGGAACACATACACACATGCATGCATACATGCACATATGTGCACTCACAAACTCCAACCTGCAGCAGAAATTTTTGCAATCCCCTTACAATCCTCTATATTATATTTTCGTATACTGCTTATAATATTTTTCTCTGCTATTCAACTGAGTGCTTTCCATTACTTCATTTATTTAACAAATACTACCCCAATTGCTAGGATACAGCAGTTGAACACCACAAAGAACCTAAATTTATGGAGCTTACACCTAGTGTGGAAGATCAACTTTAAACAAATTCATACATGAATATAAACTGTAATTCCATATAGTTCCAACTCAGAGAATTGCACAGTGCCTAGATAACAGCAGTTCTCAGCACACATTGATTTTTTCCTACTCTGAACTCTTACACTTGGGCTGTTTATCACAGAATCTTACAAAGTATTCCATGGAAATAATATCAATAATGTTAATGGTTGCTGATACTTATTGAACATAATATACCAATCGCTCGCTAATCTCTCTGCAGGAATTATATTCCTTAATTTTTACAACAGTCCTGTGAGATGGACACGACTGTGTGCTGTTTTACAGGTGGGAAAATTGAGGCACATAGAAGTTAAAGAACTTGAGTCATCTTCCTTTTGACTATTATCGTATGTCTATGGATTTCTAGTAAAAGTGTATTTTAATTGACTGCAATAATTGGTTTTTTATAAGTAAATTGCCCTTAGCCAGTGGGAGCCCTTCAGTTTGCCTTTTGGCCATATTTTGCACTAACTCAGATGTATCTAAAACAGATACCCCAGGGCCATCTTGATGTTCCCCTGCCCTAAAGTTTTATAATTAGCTATGTCTAGGGAGCTCTGGTTTCTTTAAATGGAGAACAATATTAGAGCCAAAATAGCAAGCTGGGGGAAAAGACAAACCAAGCTATCAGTCTCAAGAGCCAGTGTAGCCTCTGACATAAGGAGTAAATAATAAAAATAAGAACAAAAATAAATAAATAAAAATCATAGTATGGGAGAAAGCTACACATGATTGGGGATGGAGATGATGGAGGAGTCTGAAATTAGTAACTTTTGATTTATCCATTTTAGAATTGTTTCCTTTGTTACACTGAAAATAATTTACAATTTTAAAATTAAATACAGAATGTTCCATAGAGTAAGTAAATTATTGCTGCATTTTGAACGATGGTCAGTGGAGTGCAGGCCTGAGAAACCCCATGGACTGAGCAGACCCCTGTCCTCTCTGGATGAGGAAAAAAGCCAAGATGGTTCTAGAACTTAAAGACTATCCCAAACCACAGTGAGGGGGCTCGGTTTCAACCCTGGGCTGGCCGTTCAACTGTTTTCCTGACTGGGGTCAGATCCAAGGTCTTTGTTTGTGCCACACCTGTGTATTCACAGGTGGCCCTCCTCAGCCAGTGGGTTCTTGGGGATCCTGGGCAAGATCAGTGTGCCCAGGGAAAGTTCTAACCCCCTCTCTGCCCTCTCAGCTGCCCACCAGGAGGGCACAGAAGGCATGTGAGGAGGCACGCTCCATCATATCACGTCACCCCGTCTTCTCTTCATTTCACACCTTCTTCTCTCACCTGGAATTTCTACCGCCTCCTCTTGCCCTCAGTTGATGACCTCACTTCTTATTTCACTGAGAAAATAGAGAAAACAACCTCATCTTTGCAACTTTCAGTCTATCAACCTCATGGCCCTGTATTCATTACCCTCTGTATCCACTGTTCTCAGGATTCATTGTCCTCTGCCTTCCCTCCTGGTGCCCAGGATCAGCTCGCCTTACTGCTAAAGAGCAGCCCTTCGACTCATGTACGGGATTCTAGCCCCTCTCACCTATTGAAGGACCTCGCTCCTGCTATTAGCCCCCTCTCTCCTGCACCATGCTTAAGTGTCTCTACTACATTATTCCCACACACTTTCAAATACAGTATTATCATATCTCCTACCTTACAACCACAATGTAAAACTCCCTACACTCCAGTCACCTTCCAGCTGCTGCCCATTTCACTGTTCCTCTTTATAATAAAACTCTATGAAATACTTTCCTACATGTACTTATGGTCCCTGCTTATGTTCCTTCCTCTCTTAAACTTACTCCAATAAAGCTTTCATCCCAACCACTCATTGAAACTGCTCTAGCCAAGGCTCAGAAAAGACCTTTATCTTGACAAATCCACTGGTAGTTTTCAGTCCTCATCTCTGTCAACCCTCAGCAGCATTAGACTCAATTATCCCTAACCTTCTTCTCAAATATTTGGCGTCCACTGCAAAACACTCTGAGTTTTCCTCTTAAATTCCAGGTTAGTTCTTCACAGTCACCTTTATTGAGTCCTTTTTCTCTTCCTGATTTTCGTTGTCGGAGGATTCCAAGGACCATTCTTTGGCCCTTCCCTCTGTCTATGCTCACTCTCTGACACTCACTTTGAGCATGCCCCAGAATTACCTAGAAGGCTTGTTAAAACACACATCACTGGACCTACACCCCAAGTTTCTGATTCAGCTAGGCTAGGAGGAGACTGAAAATTAGGGTTTCTAACAAGTCCAGGTGCTGCTGTTATAAGTCTGGGGACAACATTTTTAGGGCCACTGCCCTAAATGATCTCATCACTCATTTGGCCTCAAACACCACACTCATGCTGATGACACCCAGAAGTGTGCATCCAGCCCCACCTCTCTCCTTAACTCTGGACATGTAGGACCCAAGTCTTCCTCATATCCCCTTGTGGACATCACATGGGCTCCTCAAACCTAATATGACCGAATGACAGCCATAACCTCCCCCTGCCCCACCCAGGCCTCCCTGTGGCAATACTGAGGAGGCAGCCTGCGTCCACTAGATCCCACATATCCCATATTCATTCCATCACGAATTCACACATCCTGCTGTCTGGATCTACAAAGTATATCCCAAACCTGCATACTTCTCCCTACCTCCCGCATGATGATCCTAGCCAAAGACATCATCTGCCCCGGATTCCTGCGGACAGCCTCCTGTCCGATCTCTCTAGTTTTACTGTTGGCCCTCTGCATTCTGTTCTCCACAGAGCAGTCATTTGACAGCAGCATATTTCAAAAATGCAAATCACATATAATTGCCCCGCTCAAAATCTTCCAACTGCTTCCCTGCAGATCAAAATAAAACACAAACTTCTTTCCAGACCCTCTCAGGCCCCGTTATGATAGGGCTTTTGCCAGCTTCTCTAACCTTAAGCCCGACTCCTCTCATTCTCGCCCTCTCACTTTACTCACCCTGACCTTCTAGATTTTCCTCAAACTCACCAAGCCTGGAGCCTTTGCACCTGCTGTCCCATCTACCCAGAACGCTTTACCCTCAGATTATGATATGGTTTCTTCCATTACTTCAGGTAGTTTTCTGCTCTAATATCACCTCCTTCTTGAGACCTCTTCTAAACACTAGATCTAAAAAGCACCCCCTTGTCACCTCCACTGTTATCTTCCTTAATTTTCTTCATAATATTTATCTGAGCCTTAGTATATATTTATTTGTCTAATGGTAAAGTGACTATGTGTCCAATAGAATGCAAAGTCCATGAGGGTAAAGACTGCCCCCTTCCTTACTGTATCCTCCATACCTAAAACAATAACTAGAAATAGTAGAAGCTCAAAATTTTGTTGAACAAACAAATAAATAAATGGTCCTCATTTCTCTTCAAAATTATCTTGTAATTTCTTTGTTCGCGCTTTATCTGTCTCTCCTGATTCTATACAAGCTCCATGAGGGCGGGGAATTTATTCTCTTGTTCACTGCTGTAGTGTCAACAGGTGCACAGTGCTAGGCATGTGGTAGGCACTGAACAAATACAGGAATTATAAATAAGCTTCTGCATGGGGTTTACCCATACCCATGAGTCTCTCCCTAGACCTGGGGTCTTTTATCTCTTCTCATCTCCCATTGTCACCTCCTCTGATGCTGGGTCCTACCTCCATCTGTTCCTGCCCCTCCTGGCTTATGCTTCTAATCTGGTTTTCTCTGAGCATGGTCCAGCTTAAGCTTAGACCATGCTCTGAATTATTATTCATCTTGGAGAAACTCCCAAGACACTCATAGGTTAATTTCTACTGCTGATGAACTGCCTTAATCTATGCCAATTTACAGTCAAATGCATGAGGCCAGCTGCCTACCGAGATCGCTAAGCTGTGACTGGCAGTTCCAGGGGCAGCTAAGAAGGTGCAGTACCCTTCTCTCAGAGTGGCAGGTGTAGAACAGAACCAATGGCTCCCCATAACCTAGGAAAAGAAGATGAGGGAAGAGAAATGGCAAGGAGGAAAAGGAAGGAAGGAACTGCTACTACTTGGACACCAACTGTGTATCAAGCACTTTGATTTCCATCATCTCATTTAGTTATGGCTAACTCTACTCTACAGATGAAGAACTGAGACAAGGAAAATCTAAGTTAAGTTTATCCAGGCAGTAAATAACAATGCTAAGACTTGAATCCATTAGAGTATAAGCTCTGAAAGGGTAGGAGCTGTTCCTATTCCTGTTCCCTGTCGTGTTCCCAGCACTTGAACAGTATCTGGCATTTCAATAAATGTCTCACTGAATGAATGAGTGAATGAATGAACGAACCCAGGTCTGAATGATACCAAAGCCCATGCTTTCCCCACCATAAGCTCCTAAGTCTGGCATTCAAAACTTCTCACAGCCAAGTCCTAACTTGCCTTTCGAGGCTTCTCTCCCCTGTCCTCTCGCATGAATTCTTTACTAAAGCCAAACTGTCTTCTACATTGTCCTTGGTCATGCCTCTCTCCATACCTTTGCTCATGCCATTTCTCCTGCATCATGTGCCTTCCCCCACCTCTCAGCCTAACCCAATGCTGCTCATGTCTCCATTCCTGCTGCAAGTCCTCCCTGTTCCCACCAGCCCCACATCATCTCTGAATCCTCACACCTGCAACAGTACTCACCACCTGGAGTCATTCGGGAATACCAATAATGCCCCTCCTTTTACATATTCCCATCTTTTTACATATTCCTGTATCACCTCCCCAACTAGACTCCTTCTGGTACTGACCTTAGCAGCAAGACTGTAGAAAGACCCCAAAGTACTAATACAGAATAAAAACAGAAAACATAGTAAAGGGAGCAACTCCACCAGCCTGTGGGCTTCTCCAGGGAGAAGCCATGCCTTATCAAAACACTCATTTAAACCTGCCCGCAATGCACTCGTAAGACACTCTGCTCAGAAGCCAGGCCCAGTCCCTCCTGCTGAACAGTTGCCCCCAATTTAGTTGGAGAAACAGTCCCAGAAACAGATAATTAAAATGTAAGGTTCTGAGTAACTGAGATGGAGGTCTAAGATATTCTCCATTCTATGATGCACCATTATTTTAACAAAAGCTTTAGGAATAAGAAATGTCACCTTCAGGGACTGTATGTGTACACTGACTATAAGATACAGCATATTTAAAGTTAAAATGTGAATCTCAAAATAGAGAAAATGTGGTAATACCTACCATAAAAAGCTGATGGGGCTTAAAGGTGGAACTTAACTAGAAGGAACTCAAGTATCCTCTTCCACTCACTCAGATCCACAAAACACAAGAACCAACAGGGAACAGGCAGCAGAAAAGAGCAAACCTGCATCTAGGTCTCAGGTGATAGCAGGCAGCAGGCAGGATGGAAATCAGATCACCATCCCTCAGGGACACCTCCTCCCTCCCCCACTGACATGGGGAAAGAATTTAGATAATGATGGCCGGTGAGAAAAAGACTCAAAAAGACAATGTGAAACCATGAACAAGCCCAGCAGGAAGTCAGGGTAAGTCCTAGAAAGGAAGAGAATTAGTGTGAAGTGCTTCTTGAGAAAAGTTTTGGAGAGAACACCTGTGATTTTGCACAGGGGAAGCCCCTTAGTCAAAGAGAGTCTGTTAGGACAGCTGGGGACAAAACCAGTATATGTGCACACATATGTTCACCCTTGCCACATATGTATGCAGACACCTACTTCCATTACAAACAGCACTAACAGCTGCCATTGACTCAGCACTTAGCAGTGTCAGGCATGGACTTGGCATTTTTTACACATGGTTTTTATTTTGATCCTTACAGTAATTCTGTGAAGTGGTTATTATTGTTCTTATTTGACAGGCAAGAAAACTGATGTGCAGAGAGGTAAATTAGGTAAATTAACCCATCTAGTTCGTAAGTGGTGGGTCTGGAATTCAAACCCGGGTCTTAATTACCACACAAACAAAAGCCTGTACCCGGGCACATATGCACACTTGCCCCCATGCTCACATTCACATGCCCAAAGCCACAGATGTGCACTCACGCACATACTTCACACACACTACTCCATACGCCTTCTACCCATACTCATGGTGATCGACCTTCCAACCCCACCTAGAAGCTTATTTTTGTCATGAGTTCCAGAAGCTCCAACTCTCTCCTCTTTCCGCAACCACCAGCCCAGTAAACCCAATGGAATGACTCCCCATGTGGTCTCGATTTGTGCAACAGAAACTCAACAGGTCATCTCCGAAGTGCTGTAAGCCTATTAAAACCTTGAAGCTTGTCAAGGTATGAAGGGACTCACAAAGCATTTGAAGCCCCAGGTGCCTCATGGAGGTTCAGACGCCCTGCAGTGAACAGCAAAGTTAAGTGATGTGGGTGTCAAATGCCCCTGCTGGGGTTGCAGCTGAGGATACCAGAGAACTCAAGTCCACACGCACCAATTAAATCACCACTGGCCTTTGGACATCAGGAGAGTACAGTGTATTTAGAACCATAGAGAAAAACTGACCAAAGGAAGCTTTCAAAGATCTATGTATCCTTCCCTTGATTTTAGACAAAACGATTCAAGACAGATCCAAATCTGACTGCTCAGGAGATTTAACCTCCTTCGATTGTCCACTTTGAAATCAAGAAGTTTCTCTTTAGGTATAAACTATTCTCACGCAGCCACACACTGGCCCCGGCCTCTGGGGAGATGGGGACAGTTGCCCATTTAGAAACCCAACAGGGGGCAAGCTGCCCTCACACTGCTGCTGTCCAGGCTGAATGATCCCAAGTCTCAGGTTTTCCCCCCAAAGCACCGACTTTCTGCTCAAAGCAGCAGTCACACACCATTGCTAGGCACAAATCGGAGCCGGGGGAATGGACCAACCACTGCTTGCCTCAGTTTCCCCTTATTAATGCTGTGGGACTGCGCCACAGCAAAGTGGGTCAAGCACAGGGTTTAAGGTCAAAGAAGTATGGGTTCAAGTACTGATTCCGCCACTTAACCTCCCTGGGTCTTGGTTTTCTCATCTGAAAAACAGGGCTGCTATGAGGATGAAATGCAAGAATACTTAAATTTGTGAGGGACTGCACACATCTTTGAGAATACTGTGCAATCAACAGACTCTTTCCCCAGAAAAATGCATATTCACATAAGATTTGCATGCAAGTTCGGGGGGTACACAGACTCCCTAAAGCTTGTCCATGGATTCCAAGTTGAAATCACTGAGATATAACAAGTCCCTCCTAGCCAACCAAGCACAATATCACTAGCTATTAATATTAATGGTATAGTATTATTAATAATCTTTTACATATTTGCTTATCTTCTGCCTGCACTTTTATTTGCTAAAAGATGGGAAGCATAACATGGACCTGCCTGTAATTCAGTTCCTACACAGTCCCTTCCAGTTAGTGAGCCACCAGGCCTTTTTATGATTTGGTTCCATGCAGAGGCTGTGTCTAAGGTCCTATGGGATTCAGAGAAGCCATGTATCCTCCTTGGAAACCCATTTTCTCCCTCCATTCCAGAGCTGCTGCCAATACATTAGAGCTCCAGCCAGAGATGGAACAGCTGCTTTCCTTGTCCCTTGGCCTGAACAACCTCAGTCACTCCATTTATCAAGCATCCTGAGTGCATACAATTTCCTCCCTATTGGCTTGGCTCCACAAACAGCTTGCTTTCCCAACCACAATGGAAGAAGAGGGTATAAAGTCAGGAGAAAACGGCAATTTGCAGTTCTTCTCCTCTTCAGGTGCCCCATTTTTTCAGTGCTCAGCACAGCACCAGGTATAAGGGAGGCCTTCAGTAAATGTCAAGCACAGAGATGGATAGATGGATAGATGGATGGATGGATGAATGGATGGATGGATGGATGGATGGATGGATAGACAAACGGGTAATGGGTGGATGAATGTGAGCTGGAACTGAACTAGAGATCTAAATATCAGGATACCTCAGAAGTAACTCTTCAAAAGATGTGGATTCTAATTTTTATTCTGCAACTAATAAGCCATATAATCCTAAATAAATCCTTTCTCACACATGGGTGAGACATCAGTTTCCTCACCCATAAAGTGAGAAAATTAAGTTAAAAAGGTGATTATGTTTCTAAGACACCCCAGATTCATATACTTCGCATTTTAGACCAGACAAGGCCCTACCAGCCACTTACACTATTCCCATGAGGTTGCAGCCAGATGGCAGCTACTGCCACCAACGCCACCGCAGGCTCACAGTCTGCTTGCAGTTACAAAAGTAACAATTCCCAGTTACTTCTGTTGCTCATATGCATTCTCCAAAAGTTCCTCATCTCACATCATGCCACCCAACTTCATCTCATGCTCTGGGGCCTCCCTAATGCCACTGAGGCAGGTGATATCTCAGGACTCACATGGCATCATACACATGCAACCTAGAAGTCTGGGAACAGATGTTTCATGGAGGGAATTCGGACCCATGGGAGTTGGGAGTCAACAGATCTATTTTTCTCCCTTCCCCCGCACTGCATGGACTGTTTGGAGATGCAGTGACTATAGATGACCTCTATGAACACATCCTGAAAGACTAAGCAATCAGCTTGTCATGAAACTGTACCCTGATTAGTAATGATTCTCTTACATTTGTTCTCCCTCTTTCTCTGCTTTAGTCCCAACTTCCCTGACTCTGGCTTCTTAGACTTGTACTCCCCAGGAAATGATCATCTCGTATTTATCGTGTACTCAGTGTATGTCTGGCACTGTGTGTCACTTCAGCTGGCTACGACAAAACAATTAGCATTTATTGAACATTTACTACAAGCCAGGCACTGGCTTAGGTGTTTTACATCATTAAATTCTTTTAACAAGTCTATGAAACATATACTATTATTACCATTTTACAGATGAAGAAACAGAGACATAACAAAATTACCTTGTCCAAGATTACACATTTACCACAGAGGGGAGTAGAAATGCCCAAAACACTTTTATAAGGCGGGCGATACTGCTGTTCCCTTTGGCAGATGAGAAACAGAGGCTCAGAGAGGTCAAGTAACTTGACAAAAGTCACACAGCCACTAAGTGGCAGAGCTGCAACTTGAAGTTCTGGAATACAAAACTTACAGCCTCCAAGGATTCTTTCAACTCTGACATGTTAATCTGTTAACTCTCTGATAAAAAATTCTTCTGGTGTTAACTCCAGTTAGATCTCAGTTCCTAAGCCAAAGTCCTTGTCTTCACACCCTGCTCTAGTCTACCTGCCTAGTCCCAAGGTGTCAAACTTTGTCTACCATATCTGAACTTTTCTAAAAATATTCTAAATCTGCTGTGGTAGCTATAACCATGCTCATAAATACTTCCTGCCCCCACAGAAGGATAATTATGCTCTCCATCTCCTTAACTTAAAGTCTGGTTTATTGACTTGCTTTGTCCAATGCAACTTGAGCAGAAGTGACAAATATCACTTCTGACCAGTAGCTTTAGAAGCCAGTAGATGTTTCACCTTTCTTTTTCCCGTTGCCCCAGCAATGGGCAGCCCACTGACAGTCATTGCTCTAGGTTTTAGAAAGAGAGAAATGTGAAGGAGTGAGGTAGCCAGTTCATGACGGACAAGCAGCATGAGTAAGAAATAAACTCTTGATATTGTAAATCACTATGATTTAATGGTTGTTTATTGCCAAAACATCTAGTCTTCTTGTCAATACATAAATTGCTACAAGAATTATAGTGCCACCATAATACTACAACAAAAAATAAACTAAAAATATTTGGGACTGGCTTCTAGCATTGAGCAAAAAGGAAACTGTATTATTGGGGGCTATAAAGATGCTTATTCATATTATCGATGATGAAATATTTGGTAAAGCTGCCATCTGAAATAAACTGGAAGAGACAAATGTACCTGATAAGCTTGAAAAATACAAAGTTATATGTGTCTTGATTATTAGTGACTGCATTAAACATGACTAGAGGAAAAAAAAATGTGTTACGCATTGAATTATGTACCCCTAAAATTCATATGGAGAAGTACTATCCACTAGTACCTCGAAACGTGACCATATTTTAAGGTAAGGTCTTTACAAAGCTAAAGAGTTAATGTGAGGTCTTTAGGGTGGGCCATAATCCAATATGATGAGCGTTTTTATTAAAAGGGGAATTTAGACACAGGAACGCACATAGAAAAGAATGTGAAAAGGCATAAGGGGAAAACAACCAAGGCGAGGGGCCTTTTTACACGGCCCTCAGAAGGAAATAACCCTGCCAATACCTTTATTTTGGACTTCTAGCCCCTAGAACTGAGGGATAACACAATTCCATTGTCTTAGTTACTCAGTTGGTGGTACTTTATGATAGCAACCCTAGCAAACTAATACAAGATAAGAAGGAGAAAAAAAAAAAAAGAATTGGCCACCTTGTAGACGCAAATGAAAGAGGAGAACAGAGTTCAGAAACTCCAGGATTTGTAGGGCTGAAAGAGACAACTTTTGTTCATCTCCAAACAATAAAAAAGATAAAACTGAGGCACACTTTGAGCAGGCCACTGGTAACTCAGCCTCAAGGCAAGGATCAAGTCAAGGGTTTGGACACACCACCCATTGTGAAAACTTCCAAACAAATTAAGGTAGTGCCAGTGAATCCTTTCAGTTGGAAGAAAATAGCTAAGGCTCTGGCTTGTCCATGAAAACCGGTAAATTCCAGGTCATCAAAATTAATTACGAGTATGCCTCTTGGTAATTAAGATGACTGGAATTAAGTCAATGAGAAAATGACTAAGTTTTATCTTTGTTTTACAGCCAAAAAGCCACACTATCTTAGATAAAAGAGACTGACTGTGTAGGAAACAAAATAGCACTTGGGCCCTCAACCTTCCAGGGAGAGAAGTAGATTGACAGAGTTTCTCAGCAGCCAAAGAAGGTAATGGAAGAGAAGGTACTCCCAAGCAAGTGAAACCAAGAGCCACGGAAATCGACAGACGGGAGATCCACTTCCAGGGAGCAAAAGCACACACCCAACCCTGACGGTAAGGGCACTAGTAACAGCTCTTCCATTCCATCCCAAAATTGGTGTAATTGTGTATCTTCCCTTCTTCTCCTTTCCAAAAACTAAGTTGTTCTAGCCCTGTTGTAATATTGTATATTGGGTATATGGGAAGCAGATAATTTGCTTTTTTAGTTCTTAGGTATCCGAAGCAAGAGGAGACAAATGAATATCTGATGTAAAGACCCGGCCTTTGAGTTTATTGACATGATTGGATAGGATTTTCATATGGTCTCCCTAGAGAGAGGCAGGAGGTCAAGTGTGTTTTGTGAGCTGAAAGGCGATTAAGGCAAATATTTGTGATGAGAAGGAAAGACTATAATAAATTGTATTAACATCCACAAATATTTGCTGCCTTTCCCTGAAGAAGGTGACTTCTTTGCTTAGTTATGGAAGTTGCTTTGAACATGCTTCCAGGCAGAAGCTTCAAAGGACAGCTTATGCTTTGCCACGCTCTCTTTCCCCTCTGTAATAACAAGTGGCAATGTTCTACATAAAGGATGCTGTGCCAGCCTGTTCCAGAAGCCCCAGATGTCCCATGATGCACATGTAGAGAAAAACCAGCCCTTGTTGTTATTAGCCACAGTAAAATGCAGCCATATTGAGTGATACAACCATAAATTTCCTCCTCCTTGAAGGGTCCAAGCCATTATCCCTTCAACCACATAAACATTTGGCTTCTCATTCTTCTCATCCCTCTGAGGCTGAGTTCCAGAGTCTCAAGTTCTAGAATCTGGATAACTGGCCAAGATTATAAATGACAAAAGGACTAGGCAGAGAAACTCAATTTGAAGACTAATAATACATTTTGCCAGGAAATAAAGTTCATAGCTTATCTTGATGATACGTTTTCAGGTCTGACACCATTACACAACAAATAAGACCATGTAATTGATTCCATGGACCATGTTTCAGGCAGTCTTTCCTACTTGGGGAAGAAAGATTGGGTCATGTCAGGGTATAAAGTGGAGGACTTTAGAATAGGCAGAAACCCCCACACACACCAATGTGGAACTTTAAACAGGACTCTTTCCAGCTATTTATCAAGAAGAGCACTTATTTTCCCCTAGACCAGAGATTCATACAGACACTTATATTCCTCATTATATAATCACAATATCGCACAAGGACATTACCCTGCATAACCGTCATCAGGAAATCAACTTTGGCACATGGAGATTCTTAATCCTGACCACTGTTTTGATGTAAAACTTTCAAAGTCGAATATGGGCCCCACTTAGGGTGAAATTAATCATAATTTCTTAAAAATGAGTCCTCAGCATCACAATTTTTTAAAGTTTCCCAAGTGATACTAACATAACTCCAGGGCTTGGACCACTGCACCAGAGAGAAAGCTTCTTGAGAGCAGGGGCCATGACTGTCTTCTTCACAGCAGCATTTCCAGCACCCAGTATTATGCTTAGCACATAGCTGATGCTCAGTGAAAAAAAACTATTAAATAAATAAAAGAACACAGCAAATGAATCCTGGCTCTGAACAGGCCACTCTATCTACTTGTCGGTTTCTTCCTATATATTATGCATACCATTTCATCTTTTAAAATTCTGATACTTTTTCTCTAGAACTGCACTGTCCAATAGAGTGGCCATTAGCCACATGCAGCTACTGAGATTTAAATTTAAAATATTTAAAATTAAATAAAATTTAAAATGCAGTTTCTCAATTACTAGCCATAATTCAAATGCTCAATAGTCACATGTGGCTGGCAGCTACAGTATTGGACAATGTAGACATAGAGCATTTCCATCACCACAGAAAGTTCTATTGGATAATAACCAATTTCATTTTTAAGAGCTGCAAGTGACCTTGGTGATTTAATCCAACCCTTTCCCTTTATAGATAGTAATGCAATTTAATGGTAATGAACATAAGGACATAAACATGGGTACAAAAAACTGCATAAGATCAACAAAGGAGAGGACAGAGCTTAGCAGTAATAAGTGAAAACCACAAACGAACAACTCTGCGGGCTCTCGGTCCACAATCAGTTTATTATGGATTAATTCTGTTATGGGTCTGCAGTAACATAAATATACAAACTTGAACAAGGAGGGTATGCTCTGCTGTGTTTTAATCAGATCATGTTGGAAGTACCATGTTCAGACATCAAACATTGTTAGGGACATAGACAAATGGCCAGGTATTTGAACAAGAGAAAATAATGGAGGAATTCAAAATGATGTCCCATCAAGAACTGCTGAAGTAACCAGAAACATGTAGCCTGGAGAAAGAAAGGAAGGGCGGGAGACCTAAAAAGCTGTCTGTAAATCTCTGAGAGGATATTTCATGAAAAGGGACTGAGACTTACTTTGTGGTCACAAATGTGTCTATATAAACAAATCTTTCTTGAGTGCCAACTATAAGTGCCAGGCATTGTGCTGAGTACTGATTTAGGAGGGAAATAAACAAATGGAGTCATGGAGTGACCTATGACCTACTGGGAGACAAAAAAATTAAAGGAAACAAAAAGAAATATGTAATTTCGACTTATGATAAGAACTCTGAAGGACTAAACACCAGGAAGTGGTGACTGATAACAAAACAGGGGACCCTCAAAGGTAAGATGGTAAGAGAAGGCCTCCTTGAGGAAATGACATTTAAGAGTAAGAGCCGGATACAGAAAGTGCAGGGACAAGGAGGTCTTCCACACAAAAGACAAGCAGAGAAGATGGTGTGGTTCAGCGAAAATCATGGGGTATGCCAGGAACCAAAAGGGCCAATGCAACTGGGGTGATTTAGGTGGGACCAACAGAAGAGCACTGCCTTAAATCCAAATTTGTCTTCCCTTTAATTACAGTCGATCCTTGAAAAACACAAGTTTGAACTGCAGGGGTTCACTTATATGCCGATTTTTCTCAATAAATACTGTAAATGTATTTTCTCTTCCTTATGATTTTCTTAATAACATTTTGTTTTCTCTAGCTTAATTTATTATAAGAACATAGTATACAACACATATAACAAATAAAATATGTGTTAATCGGCTGTTTACATTACCATAGGTCGACAGTAGGTAATAAGTTTTTGGGGAATCAAATGTTATGTGTGGATTTTTAACTGTGCAAGGGGGTTGGTGCCCCCAACCCCCACAATGTTCAAGAGTGAACTGTATTTCTAATGGAGTAGTCCAAAAATAATATGAGCTGCCTCGGGATGTAGTGTCATCTTCATCATAGCAGATGACCAGGATTGGACTAAAGGATTGTTGGACAATTAAGGATGCCCCTCAAAAAAATCCTCTCTATGGTGAGATATGTATTTTAAGAATTTAAGAACCATGGGCAAGGAGGCATGCATGAAGATGTGCATTAAAGTATTGTTTATCAGAAATCAGAATCAAGTCAAATTTCCATCAATAGGCAAATGGATGAATACAGTGTGGTGTTATGCAGCAGTTCAAAGTAATGAAATAGATCTCTATGTCCTCAAAAGAGTAATGGTGAGGGAAATAAGTTTCAGAAAGATCCATACTGTATGATGTCATCTATATACTTTTTTAAACCACGCAAAGCAAGAGCTGACATGCACTGAATGTTTACGTATGTCCAATAATGTTCTAGTTCATCATATGAATGAACTCACTTAACCCAGAGACAATTCTATGGGATAGATGCTTTGTTATTCCCATATCATACATGGGAAAATAAAGAGAAGTGAGGCAAAGAGAAGGTAAAGAACTAGCCCAAGCTTACACAGCCGGTAAGAGTCAGAGCTGAGATTTGAATCTAGGCATTCTGACTCTAAAGGCTGCACACTTAGCCACTATACATATGTCCTTTCTCTTATGCATCTTCTATATGCACACATGTAAATATATAAGTGTAGTAACATAAGTGTGTGCACACATGCACACAAAATTATATATTCACATGAACGGAATACTCATCAACCGTGTTAGTGATGCCCTATAGGGAAGTTGAGAGAGAAAAAGAACTGGGAGGGGAACATAGGGACTTCAACTTATCCTGAAATTTTTTTAAAGACTCTAAGCAAATATGACAAAATGTTAACATTTGTCGATTCTGGGGGACAATTATGGCATTGTTGCCAATGTCATCCTTTGAGCTTGTCCGTATTTTTCTTTTGTTTTGCAAAATAATTCCCTCAAGCTAAAAAGAAAAAGAAAAAAATCTATGGCTTTAAAGACCTATGGTCCTGAGAAATGAAATAATATACCCAGAAGCCAACTGTGAGAGAGCCGAGCTAGAACCTGGGTTCCCAAGCATGTGGTCCCATGCCTACTCTACAACTCCATGCTGCCAGGCGATTTGTGTGCCTTAATTTTTAACAGAATGTAAGCTTGAGTACTGAGCCAGCCTAGCTTATCAGTACATCTTGGCTCCATTTTACGCATTGGCTGCATCCATGAAAAGTTGTATTTAAATAAAATATTTGCATGTCAAATCATATTTTTCCACTGATTTACATTCTAATTTTGGAGATGTGTTCCCACAGAAAAGAATTTAGTCCCAATATGTTAAAATAAATCCCAATTAAGAATCACAGCATTCATCAAAGAGCACTGCAGTCAATGCAGATCTAATTCTCCCGCATTGCTCTCTCAAGAAAACTTCCCTAGTCAAATGGCCACAGAGACTACATTTCAAACTGATACAAATTAAAATATAGCCCCATGTGTTAATTTTGATTTTCTGGCATGTTCTCTTTAGGCAGCCAAAGAGATTACCAGGTATTCATCCACAGGTATTCAGCAAGCCCCTCCAAGTGAAATCAACCATCTGTTCTGGTTGATT
Source organism: Pteropus vampyrus (assembly GCF_000151845.1). Lineage (NCBI taxonomy): Eukaryota > Metazoa > Chordata > Mammalia > Chiroptera > Pteropodidae > Pteropus > Pteropus vampyrus. The sequence goes on along the minus strand of NW_011889102.1, from coordinate 1,778,077 downwards.
TAAAACACCTGCCAAAAAGATATTTTGGCAGTTGTCCTTTGGTTTCTCTTAAGAGAAGCTACATCTTTATCACATTGCACTTATTTATTCATTCTCACTCTCCTGAATTAGGGAAAAACAACCAGAAGGTGGAGTGCGACCAAGACAAGTTCTGCAAGTGTAGACTCCTGTGTTCAAATCCTATGTCTGTCACTACAGATAATGTTGAGTTACTGAAACTCTCCTCATCTTCAATTTCCTCATCTGTATAATGGATATGAATATAGTATATATATATAAGAGACTTAGTGGAAGAATTAAAAGGCAAATAAATTTTAGGAGTTGAGATAATCCTTTTTTAAAAAATCCAGTTCAGACAACAGTTATTCATTCTTATTAGGAATTAAGTACAGTAGGTAATTGCAAATATATACTCCTTGAGAGAAAGCAAAACAAATATTTTCCTGAATTTAAATGCGTAGATTGTTTAAAGTTACCTAAACTTACTTTATACTTATTTATTTGCTTATTGTCCATTTCCCCATAAAAGCCAGACTCTTTCTGATTTGCTCATTGTATAATCACTGTGCTTGAAAGAGTGCCTAGCACATAGTAGTTATCTACCAAATATTTATTTAATGAATAAAATGTATGCTTTCTGAATATTCTTAATAATAATGCTGATTAACATTTAAATTGCTTTTTAATGCTTACACTGAATTTATATTATCAATTTATATTATCTAGATTAACCCTTAAAA
>NW_011889102.1:1774480-1775961 GCF_000151845.1 Pteropus vampyrus | reverse complement strand
AAAAAAAAAAAAAAAAGCAACACATTAAAGAATTTTCACTCATGCATATTCTAATTCACTTTTATAAATGAAACACCAATGGACAGATACATCCTCCCAACTACTTAATGCTAAGGCACCGTCAGTCAGGAAAAAGTACAGTTCCAAACCCTCAGGTCTTCTCTGAGTCCCATTCAAGGCAAAGCAGAGGTATTCCAAAATGATTTTTAAAACTCTATTGCTGGTTTTTAGGATGTTTTTTAGCTTAGAGAAGAAAAATGCCAGTCTAACACATGGTCATTCATTCTCCCTGCCCCCACCCCCAATCCCTAATAAAACATAATTTGTATTAGACAAAAAGAAAACAAAAATCTTATTTATTTAATTCTCTGCACTGTACAAGGAGAGCAATGACAAAAACAACCTTAAAAGGCTGGTTAGTCCCAAAATAAATCCTATCAGTCATTGGAATTGGGAATTGGGATCATAGGATATTTCCAGTTAAGTGAGCTTTCTACTTAATTTATCAATATTATTAACAGGCTAGCATTGAAATGAAAGATTTCACACCCTTAATATACATCAGTTCAGAGCTGGACTTAAGATGGTAAAATATGAGAAGAAATAAAAATAAATGAATAAAGAATAATAAATTTGTTTTTTACACTTTATACTTCTCAAGGTACTTTCTCATGCATATCATTGAATTCTACAATCAGTATGTATATTCTTCCCATTTCCAGATGAAGAAACTGATGTTTGAAGACATTAAGAGACATATCCACTGGCAACCTAAGTACTCCCCCAAGGTATTTACATTTACACATTAATAAAATGGGGCAATAATAGTACTTACCTTATATGGTTGCAGTGAGGATGAAATAAATTAATACACATAAGGCAATGAGCCCTAATCTTCTGCCTCCCTCCCCAATCCTCTGCTTTTCCCACTATTCCAATCTATCTCTTCAAGTTAAAACCTGACATTAATAATATACAAGACAGATGATAAGCACAGGAGTAGAAGGCCAAAGTTATACTCTATTACTTAAAAATGTATGGACTCACATTTAACCAGAGTTCACCATATACCAATTATAGTTGTAGCACTTTATATGTATTAATTTATTTCACCCTCACTACAACCATATGTAGTGAATACTGTTATTACCCCATTTTATCAATGAGTAAATGCAAGTTCTTTGAGGTAAAAAGCTTAAGCTTGCTAGTTGCTATCATGTACTAACAATGAAAGACAGGATTTTGTAGCCCATCCATATTAACTGAGCTATGGTGAAAGAGTAAAATCTCTGGGCCTTCCTAGATCTGCACTGTCCAATATGTTAACCCCTAGACACATGTGTCAACTGAGCACTTTAAATATGACTAGTGTGGCTAAGGAAATAAATTTTTAATTTTACTTAATTTGAATTAATTTGAATTTAAATTTAAAATGAATATTCAGTGAAACAGCAGTTTTCAAGACACTGGAGATGAGTCCA
>NW_011889102.1:1760783-1774430 GCF_000151845.1 Pteropus vampyrus | reverse complement strand
TTACCCCATTTTATCAATGAGTAAATGCAAGTTCTTTGAGGTAAAGAGCTTAAGCTTGCTAGTTGCTATCATGTACTAACAATGAAAGACAGGATTTTGTAGCCCATCCATATTAACTGAGCTATGGTGAAAGAGTAAAATCTCTGGGCCTTCCTAGATCTGCACTGTCCAATATGTTAACCCCTAGACACATATGTCAACTGAGCACTTTAAATATGACTAGTGTGGCTAAGGAAATAAATTTTTAATTTTACTTAATTTGAATTAATTTGAATTTAAATTTAAAATGAATATTCAGTGAAACAGCAGTTTTCAAGACACTGGAGATGAGTCCAGGAAGGGCAGTGATCCCTGAGAGACGAGGAACAAAAGAGATGAATCCTACAATTACCCAAGCTTACTGTTCCGAGAGAGTTTCCAGGCTGTGGTATAGGGAGGAAAAATTCAGGCCTAGCCCAGCAGTCTCCCTAAATTTAGGTGAGGAAGCTGAGAGTTGGAATACCAAGGTACCTAGATTTCACAGGACAATGTTCATGAGAGGAGATAACAGCACAGAGAAAAAAAATATATGGCACTCTGTCAAGATCAGTACTCAGTGGACACTGATCAATGCATGCATGTAAGAAAACTACTCAAGAACAAAGAACCATCACCCAAAAGGTAACAGTGCCTAGCATACATACAGGACTGAGAATAGTACTTGGTCCCACCAGTTAAACTAGAAAATCTTATGCTTAGAGCAGAAGTACACAGAAGGATAGGAAATAATTAGTTCTACTCTAACTGTTAGCACAAGCACCTCTCCGGGCCACCTAACAAATCTTAAAAGCAGGATCCAAATTGTTTCCCAGTAATTTAGCTGTCTCCTAGTACAAAACTCAAGAATATTTATAAGGAATACAAAAATATACAGCATCAAACAAGGTAAAAGTCACAATGTCTGGCAGTCAATCAAAAATTATCAGGTATGCGAAAAAAAGCAATGTGGGAAGAAAATTAATCACTCAGAATCAACTCAGCACTGATACAAATATTGGAATTAGCTGTCAAGGACATTAAAACTGTTACTATAACTATATTACATCTATTCAAAGAGTTAGATGGAGACATGGAAGATTTTTTTAAAGCGTCAAAACTGAACTTAGAGATGAAAATACAATATGTGAAATAAAAAAATCACAGTGATACCAACAGCAGACAATAAAGTTCAATGACCTTAAAGACACAGCAATAGAAACTATAAAAAATTATATACACAGAGAAAAGAAATAATAGTTTTTAAGATAAACAGTATCATTGAGCTATGGAACAACTTTAAGCAGCCTAAGATACACATAACTGAAGTTCTTAAAGATGAGAGATGGGAACAGAAAAAATATTTGAAGCTGTAATGGCTAAATTTTTTTCCAAATTTAATGAAGGTCAACAGATCCCACACATAAGAAACAGGAAGAAAACCACACCAAGGTACATCATAATCAAATTGCTCAGTCAGTAATCAAGAAAAAATCTTAAAAACAGAGGGGAAAAGTTGCATTACTGATAGAGAAACAAAGATAGGATAATAACAAATTTCTCTTCAGAAATAATGCAAGTGAGAAGACAGTGGATCAAAATCTTTAAAGTACTGAAAGAAAAACCCAGTATTCTAAGCCCAGCAAAAAAAATCTTTTGAAAAATGAAAACAGAATAAAAACTTTTTTAGACATACAAAATCTGAAAGAATTCATCACCAGCAGACTTGTACTCTAAGAAATATTACCAGAAGTCCTTCAGGCAGGAAGAAATGACAGCAGATGAAAATATGAATCCACACAAGGGACTAAAGAACAGAGAAAATGGTAACTACGTATATGTTTAAAAGATAACTGACTTATTAAATAAAAATAACAATGTAAGACAGGATTTATAACATATGTAACAATAAAATGTATAAAAACAATAGAACTATGGTCAGGAGAAGCAAACTATTGAAATGTTCTTATACACAAAGTTGTATACTAGCACTTGAAGGTAGATAGTGATAATTTAAGATGTATACTAGAAGCCCTAAAGCAACCACGAAAATAGTAAAACAAAAAGTTATAGCTAATAAGCCAACAAGGGAGATAAAATGAAATCAAAAAAAAAAAAAAAAGAACCCAACTTCTATTAATCCAAAAAAAAAGCCAAAGGAGAAAAAAATGGAACAAAGATGAAACCAGTAGAAGAAAGCAAATAGTAAAAAGATATATTTAAATAGAACCATGTCAATAATCACATTAAGTGTAAAGGATCTAAATATCTTAATGAAAATATAGAGATTGTCTTACTGGTTAAAAAAAGAATAGGTAAGATCCAACTATATGCTGCCTACAAGAAAAACACTTTATATACTACAACATGTATAAATCTCAAAATAACTATGATCAGTTAAAAAATCCAGGCCAAAAAAAAGTACATGTTGTATGATTCTATTTATATAATATTCTAGAAAATGCAAACTACGCTATAGTGACAGAAAGCAGATGAGTAGTTGTAGAGGATAAGAGCTGAGAAGTGCCGGGGGAGAGATTACAAGAGGGAAAAAGAGGAAGCATTTGGGGTGATAAGTGTGTTATCTTGATTATGGTAATGAATGGTTTCATGCTGTACTCATATGTCGAAATTATCAAATCGTATACTTTGAGTAGGCATAGTTTACTATAAGTCAATTATACCTCAATAAAGCTGTTTAATTTTTAAAATCTGATACTTAAGCATGTATGCAATAACTTGGCAAATCTATTTTTTCAACCTTAAATTTTATAAAATCTAAATACGGATCAATTATTTCTGATGACAATGTTGCTTCCAAATTAAGCTATATTGTAACTATAAAAATGTAAACTAGATAATCAGGACTTTCTAAAGAATTGTGAAATATCTATTAATAATTTTTGTGACCATATGTTGAAATGATAATATTTTGAATATATTGGGTTAAATAAAATGTATAATCAAAATTAATTTCACTGGTTTCTTTTTACTTATGGTTACTATGAAAACTAAAATTACAGATACAGCTCACATTATATTTCTGTTGGACAGTGCTGCACTAGAAAGCAGAATTTATTTGGAGTACACTAGAAACATTATATTTGTTCATATTTCTGCCCAACAGTAGGTATCCACCCTCCGGTAAACATAATTATTGCCTCCTCCACAAAAAAAATGTCCACATCTTAATCCCAAGAAGTCATAAATATGTTACCTTAGAGTACTCTCAAATATACTTAAGTTGTGGATCTTGAGATAGATTGTCCTGGATTATCTGAGGGGGCCCAATATAATTACAAGGGTCTTTATAAGAGAAAAAAAGGAAGCAGAAGAGTTGATATCAAAGAAGATAATCTGACCACAGAAGCAGGAGAGAAAAGGATATGACAACAGATGCAGAAGTTGGAAAGTCATAGCCAGGAACCATGCAGTGGAGCAGCTTCCGGAAAAGGCAATAAACTGATTATCCTGTAGAATGGACACAGCTCAGCCAACACCTTGATTTTAGCCCCCTAAAATCCATTTTGGACTGCTGACCTCCATAACTGTAAGATAATAAATTTGTTTTGTTTTAAGCCACTCAATGTGGTAATTTGTCAGAGCAACAAGAGGAAACTAATAAAGATTTTGGTACGTGGAAGTGAGGTGCTGCTGTAACAAATAAGTAAAATTGTGGAAATGACTTAGTGGAGTAATAAGCAGAGGCTGAAAAAATTTTGAGGACCATGGCAGAAAAAGACTGCCTTGAACGCGCTGTTAGAAATATGGATGATAAGTGAGGACTTAGAAAGGAGGAAAGAGCGTGATAAACAAACAGAAAAAAAAAAAAACCTATATTATCTTATAGAACACTTAAATGATTGTGAGCAGGCTATTAGAAATATGGATGTTAAAAATACTGCTGGTGAAGGCTAAAAAGGAAATAAGGAACATATTGGAAATACAGGATCCTTGTTACGGAGTGGCATAAAGCTTAGCTAAATTGTGTCCTGTAATTATATGAGAAGCAAAACTTGTAGAAGATACACTTGGACATTTAGCTGAGGAGATTTCCAAGCAAAGTGTTGAGGTGCAGCCTGGTTCCCCTTGCCACTATGATGGGTTGAGACTTTTGGAAACAATCAGAAGGGACAGACATGAATCTTTGGCAGAGAGCCAGTGGTCAGACTTTGCGGTAAGCAGAATAATGGCTCCCCAAAGATGTCCATGTCCTCATTGCCAGAACCTGTGAATATGTTTCCTTACACGGCAAAAAAGGACTTTGCCAATATGATTAAATTACAGATCTGAGTTGAAGAGGTTATCCTGGATTATCCAAGTAGACACGATATAATCACAAGGGTCCTTATAAGGAAAAGCCCTTCTCAAACTTCCATAATGAAGTGACTCTTCCCACCAAAGAATCTGAGAATCCCTTCCTGCTGCTGGAACCTGGTAGATATCCCAGGGGCAGTTGCCAAAGCAGAGAACACACAAAAAAGAGAGCAGAGTTCTAGCCCAGAAAGCCCATTCTTGTGGAATAAATAAATGAGTAAATAAATAGAGAATAAAGTAGGCAAAAATCCTTACACAGAGCACATGGACAGAAGAAATTTTATTTCAACCCAAAATGTTTATTAATCATCTACTATGTGCAGGGACAAGACTTGGCCCTAGATACCTAGGGGTATCTTGATAGGCACGACTTCTTCCCTCATGAAGCCTACAGACAAGCCTGGCTTCCATAGCAACTCTGTTGACAAAGTATCAGCAGCACTGCTCAGGCCAAGAATAGTATGGCCTCTCAACAGTTACTGAGCGGATCTTGCTTGCACAATGCAAAGAAAAAAGTAATCCAATCTGTATTCTCTTAATCATACCCAGTTTACCATTCTTTAGTAAGACTAAGTGAAATTAACATATCGATAGTCTTATTATGTATCATTATATACTATCTGTAGATTTTCATGTATATCATTAACAAGGCTTAAGTTATCTACATAGTAAATATGTAAATCTCATCCAATAATGTTGGTTCATTCTAAAACAATTCTTTTGTTACCTTCATAAAAGGCTGAGCTAAAAGAAACCTGCCAGGCCTTTCCATAGAGGAATACCCAGGCTACCTGACTGCCATGTCTGATCAGGTCGCTCCTCAGCTTCGGCGTCTACAGCCTCTTTGCTCTGGGAGTAAAATACAAAACCGCTAACATGGCCAACAAGCAGAAGTAATTCTTACAGTAGATAACAACAAATACATCACCTTCCACCTCTCGGAATGGACACTGGCCATAAATCACCGGTATACACAAACCCATGGATATCAGCTCTGCCTACAGGGTCCAATGTAACCTAGCCTCTGCCTACCTTTCCAGCCACTCACCACCCCTCGGCCATGCTACTCATCTTTTTTGTTGGTTTCTGCCTTAAGACCTTCATACTATTTCAATCTCTGCCCAGAATGACGAGCCTCACCCCTTCCTACACCAGGCTTTCCATTCATTTTTCAAATCTCTGCTGATGTAGCACTTGTTCAGGGCAGTCTTCCCCTGACTACCATCTCCCCATCCCAGTAAAATCAGATCTCCCAATACTAGTCTTATTTGACAGTTTATACATCCCCTTAATTGTAAGTACAAAAATCATAATTCAATAATTCCTTGTGTAATGACTGTTTCCCATACCACATTTGAGAGCAGGGGCTGCATCTATCTCATGTACACTTACTGGTCACTCTACTATTAACATGTTGCCTGGTCTGGAGGAAAAGTTCCATGATAACAGCTAGTACTTACTGAGGGTTTCCTGTGTCCCAGGCACTGTGTTAAACACTTCACTGGATTAGCTTTTCTAATCCTTGCGAGAGCCCCATGAGGTAGGTATGATTATTTTAAATGAGGACACAGGCAGAGTCTGGCCAAGTAATTGCCCAAACTCTTGAAGCCAATAAGTGGCAGGGTAGGAATCTGATCCCAGGTAGCTGGGCTCCAAGCCCATGCATTTAAGAAGCACATTATACTGCCTTTATGAATGCCATTGAATGATTTAATGAAGTATACTCAAGCCTAGTGCGCAGAACCAACTAAGCTGCACCCCTAAGAGAACACAGTTGTAAAACATCCTCCGTGCTCATGGTCGACCCGATAAGGTAAGAGATATAGCTATAAGAATAGGTGTAGGTATAAGTAAAGACACAGATAACAGTTAAAGATATATCCTGTAAAAATAATATGGCTGTCCGATGGCTTTCAAGGACTTTTTGAAAATTCATTCCACTTTAGCTCTCCACCAAAATCTCCAGGGAAATATTTCACTACCAAACCAAATATTTTACCACCATGTCCTCTAGTACCCACCTCACATTGTCAGAACACCCCCCCCACACACACACACACACACACCATATATCCAAACACCCTCGGCATTTCTGAAGATTCCTTATGATAATAACACAAGAGAAATAGCAGAGATGATCTTCCAACAAATACACACCAGATGAACATTCTCCAGACAGACCTCCTCCCCAAGCCCTGCTCCATGCAAAGGAAGAGAGCCTTTACCTCGAAATAAAAATGCTTTGCTGGCATTGTGCAGTCCAGACACCTGCGTGACGCCAAGGGTAGTATTCACGAGGTCAAGCTCGGTGATAATATCCATTTGAAGGTCAGGGTCCATCCCAGAGCCCAGCACTGAAAAGGAATGAAGAGCTGTTATGACTTAAAATGAAGACTGCTCGCAGCAATATTGAACAGAAATTACAGAGGCCAGGAGTGGCCGAGAAGACAAGGAAGCCAGTGGTGGGTACTGGAGATATTCTCTCACTGGGCCAAAAAGGAAGGCAAATCTGCTCCATTACCCCACTGACATTATAGTTTCTTTGTCCCTTGTCTCACCTCATTCCCCATTTATTACAGATGGACAGTCCCTTATCCAAAATCCTCAGGGTCTAATATATTTCAGATTCAGAATGTATCTTATGTTAGAAAGGTAATATGGCCTATGTACTACATTTTATGTAACCTCCCTCAGCAAAGTCTGAATCAGTACCCCACAATCACATACCATATCCCTGAAATAAAAACTGTGGCATTTTCCTCTAATTGCCTAAACAGAGACTATAAATAGCCACATATCAGTTGGGGTCAAGTTTTGCCACCAAATGAGTTTAGCTCAGGGCAGGTTTTGCTGTCAGGTGAATTGTGAAGAAACTGAGTTTCCAAGCTGTTCCAGATCTAGGGACTGTGGATACAGGATTGCAGCCTGGAACTACCTGCTTCAGAGACTAATGTGTTAGCAAAATCTGACACCACCATCACCAATAAACACCTCCACAGAGCACTCCCTATTAACCTGGCATGACCACTTGTGAGAAAGAGGAAAAAGATAGAAAGGTATCCTGCCCCCGACTGGAGAAGGGTGGCAGAAACACTGGCCAAAAAAGAGAATCCATGAACCTACAGGTGGGGAGTGGGGGCGTCTACGGAATGATACATTCAAGACTGCAAAGTGACTTCCAATTATATACAGTAATAAGGCTAGAGCTCACCCTAAGGGACTGTGTTTAAGCTATTCATTCACAAAAGGTGCATCCATCTACACTTAGCATCTCAATAGTGCAATTCTGCTCTCACAGTCGGGAATGCTTTAATCAGCAACAGCTGTCAACTTTTGTCTAATGGTAATGCAGTCGCAGAGGCAAGATTTGGAGAGCTTGCTCCCAATTTGTCCCAGAGACTGAGTGAATGTTCGTCAGGACATCAAGAGCTATCACAACCTCATCTGTCCTCCCACCTCACCTCATGCCCCACAGACTTAGGAAGAAAATCTATCTTCTCCTTACTCTTCCTGGGAGGAAACAGGGACCACTGCAGCAATCTGGGCTTTTGTCAAGAGAAGGCTGGTCAGGCAAGACTCTTTGGAACAGAAACTCGTCATCACCAAGGCAGACCAAGGGTTAAATTAAAGGCACATTGCAGATAACTGGCTCCTCAGTTTGTGTCAGACTTCCCCTTGTCCTCTGAACCAAAGGTTTAAGTCTTTCCCTCGCAAATGCAGCAGTTATGAAACCAGTTTACTCAAAGACAGCTCTTCCATCCATTCATTTTGCATTCATTCATTCATTCGGTACTTTTTCAGCAGGTATCACTGAGGCTCACTGTATAACACACATGTTGCCAGGTACTGGAGATGTCCTCATCGGGCATGCATTCCTGGGGCAGGGGTGCAGAGAGAACAAAAAAAAAACAAACAATTAAGATAACTTGAGATTGCAATATTGCTACGCAGGAAATGCGGAGTAATGAAATAGAAAGCAATTTGCCTGAGGGCTTTAGAAAGGATGGTCAAGGCACGTTCTTCTGAGCTGAAACCTAGATGACAAGAAGGGACCAGCGATGGGAAGATCTGGGGTAAAAGCTTTCCAGATTGAGAGAACAGTAAATGCAAACCAGAAACAAACTTGATGTGTTCGAGGAACAGAGAGAAGGCCAGTGTGGCTGAGCAGAGTGGGCCAGCGGGAGAGTGGCAGATGAGGCCAAAGAGTGGGCCCTGCCTCGTAAGTCACAAAACAGAGACGGGTGCTGTTCTAGTTGCAACAGGATATCGCTGGAGGGCTTTACGGTAAGCGTTTAAAGGGAGGAAGAGTGGGATATGCTCTGACTTAAACTACGATCTCACTTACGTTTCCACCCTACCTGCCTGATACTGCTCGTCCCTCGCATAAACTCAAATCACAAAGACTGAGTACCTGCCCTGTGCAAAGAAGCACTGAGTTAAACAGGCATCTATCAGCCTATCATAGCACACCATACACCTCTTGTTGAGACTGGTGATGTTTATCTCCAAGCAAGCTCAGATACCAATAGTTCTGTAATCACCTTGAAAAGTCAGGAAAGGAACAAATATTTCAGAAAGGAACCAATATAATAGTTCAGATCTATACTGTACTACATCTATATGGCAGAAATTAAATCAAGAGTGATCTCAGAGTACTTCTAAGCTGGTCTTTCTCTGGATAAAAATTTAGAAAGTAGTCTGGGGAATGGGTGGGCCCTTAGCTGGACAGAAAAGAAGCATCCCTGTAGCCACAGTGCCTTAGGATGCAGTTAATTAACTGATGAATGGAGGCACAATCATTTCTTTGGATTCAATGACCTCAGGGAAATATGCGTATCTGGGGGTACCATTTGAAGATGGGATTGCATTCAGGCCAAGGAAACTTTCTAAAAGGACTGTGGTTTATTGGCTTCAAATATTTACCCCTCTCATATCCACACCCTTTGCTGTGTGGCTTTGCAGTTCCTTCCACTATAGCGGGAGTAAATCTCTCCATCCCTTGACTTTGAGCCTGGCCATGTAACTCGTTGGGGTCATTGGGATGTTAGCAATGTTACACAAGCAGAGGCCTGAATGTTCTCTTGCACCTCTGCATCATGATGAGAACACAGCCCTGCTAGTCCATTGGTCCAAAGAGACTGAGACAGGTGAAGTAAATAGCCTATCTGAGTGAAACCATGCCCAGCCAAATCTGTCCTAGATAAGCCAGTACCAAACCAACCTACAACCGCATACACAAAAATAAAAGTTATTTTAGGCACTAAGTTTTGTGTGTTGATCATGGCAACAGTCGACCAATGCAGGCACTAAAGACTCACTATGATGGTCATCCTTAAGACGTCTGAATCCCTAGACTAGGAGCCCTGAACCTGGACAAGCCTAAAAGGAACCCAAACAGATTCTATAGAACAGACAGAACACCCCAGCGGTGCCCTTGGATCCCCATTCCCAATTGAGAACATAGCTCCCTCAATCCAGAAAGTGTTGTGGAAACAATACTAAACTAAGAGCCAATTTCAGTCCTATCTTGTCCCCCTAACTCTGTGCCCTTGGGAAAAAAACCCCTTCCCTTCTCTGAGCCTCAGTTCCCTCATCTGGAAAATGAGCATGATACCTGCCTCCCAGCCTTGTGAGGGTCCAGCAATAGCTGCGTGAAACTCCTAGCACATACTTGGTGCCCATTTGTGGTCTGATGCATCTGTATTTCTAAGGACACCTCTCCATGCCATTCCAGCTCCCTGGTCTTCAGCTCAGCTGGAATCATACAAAAGGTACAGATGACCCCCTTCCTCCTAATCCTTCCACTTGCTCAGCTGACTTAGAAGGGCTCTCACTCTGGCTTTTCTTTGTGAAATCGATGTTAAGTCTGTACTCACTCCTCTCCCTACAACCCACAAGTAAAGGGGATTCCCTGGTTTTAAGATAAATGTATTGCTCTTGTTATGAAAACATCTCATAAAAACAGAACAAGAGAAATCAGTTAGGTTTCCAGATATGGTTTTCTTCTCTCCCTTTAATTGGTCCTTTTCAAGATGAAAATGCCCTGTGCCGATAGCAGGGTGTGTAAAAGACAGCACTTTGCACACTGCCTAAGGAATCAGAAAATCTATTAATAAGATGGCATTTACATGGCCTCTCCTGAACCTTACATAGCATGACAGTGTTGGTTCCACTAAAAGTAATTTTTTTATTTTAATATTTCTGCTTCTTGCCCTATTCAAAGAAACTCTCTTAAAGTTTTCTACTTTGGCCATAACTGCTCAGTAAATGGCTGAAGCTGGGAATTGGAATTAAGCAGGATAAAAAGCTTCTGGGGAAGAAATATCTTTTAAAACCTAGAAGGCAAAGTGTCAATGTCACAGAGACAGTTAACAACGCCTGGCTCTGGGATTCCGAACCTCCACCCTAATCTCCCAGGACACCTGCTGCTGCTGCTGCTGCTGCTGCTGCTGCTTCTGGAGGATCCTCAGCCCTGCCCAGGCAGTGCTCACGGCTAAAATCCACTCACTCCTCCTTCAAGGTAACAGACCTATGCTCCCAAGCAAATCATCTTGGGTCGGGCTCATTTCAAATCTAGTCTGACTCACTGTCCATGGTGGCAATCTGTTTTCCCCTGGTCCATGCACAGGAATATGATGCTGGAGAGATGCTCCAAGACCCCATTACCAGCAGGATTTCACAACCAGTTGATGAGATTTGGGCTCCTGGACTCCTGCAGAGGTTCTTAATATCCCAAAAGCAATATCCCTGAAGAATATGCTCTAAGCCTGTTCCAATCAGCCAATATTTCGCATGCTCCCTGGAGGCTGGGGGCTCTGTTCATACCTCTGTTCAGTTCCCAGTTAATGAACAGCATAGGAGGTTCTACAAAAAGGAAATCTCTCCGAGTTTCCGGCAGGTGGCAGCAAAATGCATTCACTTGGCCCCTGGGGCTACATCCAACCCTCTGCCCCTGTGACCAAAACAAACTGTAAAGCCATGCGGGAGTAATCGCTGAATTTTTTATTATTCACATTTCCAAGCCATTGGAGAAAACTCATGGACATGTGTTATTACTACTATTATTTCAGTCTTCTGAATTTTCATTATTAGTAGTGTACCTGGAAATCCCAGAATTATTTTTCACCCATAAATAACAAGAACTGGAGAACTGCACCTCCTATCCCTTACTCTCTAGAACAAGTTCTCCGAACAATAGGCAATTTAAACAGCTTCCTGTGACACCTACCATTAGATCTTTTCATATGTAACAGCTACTGCACTGCAGTGCTGCTTTAATTAAAATGTACCTGATATCATCTATTCATTTCCATTAAAAGGCAGTGATATCTGAGCAGCTCACTAAGTGCACCACATGTTTATTTCATTTTGGACTGTTAACAGCCCAGACAACAATTGTTCCACTTGACAAACTTTCCAAAGGGCTGTCTGGATCCTGATAAACTAATTGCGAGCCGGCCTCTTCTCCCTAAGAGGCTGGACATGCGATGCAGAAATAAATGATGGTTCCTGAGCAACATCAAAGAGGCTGCCCCCAGAAAGCTGCTAATCATATCCCCTCAAACTACAAAAAATTGTAAGTGAAAGAATTGAGATATAATCCACCACCACCCCACCCCACCCCCGATCCTTCTGATAATTTTGGCAGAAGAAATATGTGACCTCTGGTGTTCAGGTAATGCCAACCCACACAGAAAACCCAGGCTCCATATGCAACTGCCACAACCAATGAAGCAGGCCCTTCCATGCTCCCTGCCTTTGCACAAGCTGTGCCCTCTGCCTGGAATGATTTCCCCACTTTATCCACCTGAAAAACTCCCTAGGCACCCTTCATAACTCTCAATTGCCACCTCCTGATTAAAACCTTCCCTGACCACCAACCCCCCACCTCGGAATTCATTCTTACCTTTCCACCACTGTATGTCCTCAATACAAACTTCTTATACTCCCACCTCTTTCCCTGCCCTTTCCTCTCACGCTGTAGGATAATAAAAATGCTTTCCAGAGTTGGAGGAGGATGAACAGGGAAAAGGGGATCAAAAACATGGTGACTGAGAGAGACTAGACTTTGGGTGATGAACACACAAAGCAATATATAGATGATGTATTACAGAATTGTACACCTGTACATATGTTATTAACCTATGTTACCACAATAAATTTGATTTTTAAAAAAACGCTTTCCAGTTTCTATCTAGAGTCTCAGCTAAACTCTAAGTTCCCAGAAGTCAAAGGCAGAGCGGTTTCCTCTTTGCATAAGTCATCCTGGCCCGCCAGAAAGACATTCGACTGTTTGTCCAATGAATGAATAAATACATGAATGAATCTTAGCTGCAACAGAATTTTTTACAAGATTTAAAGGGAATCGGTGTGCGGAAAGAGAAGAGACCTTGTTCTTAAAGATCTCCACAGCAATGCGCCCTGAAGACACACTCCACTCCCAGGTAGAGGCACTTTTGCGGACTTTTCAGAGTAATGAGAACAAAGGAGTTAGGCATATTTGGTGGCAATGTGCACTTGAGGATGTGAAATGACAGATGGCTTGCCCCCTCCCTCACCTAGTTTCTCTCTCTTGGGTTCTTCTGTAAGATGCCCACCAGTACCAGGTCCTCCGCTCAGGGCTGAGAGCCCAGGCTCTGCACTAGCCTCGCCTGTCCCGATCTTCCGCGAGCGCGTTTCTCCCGGTCTGTTCTCGGTTTCAAAAGACTAACACATCGGGATGGGCCTGAACTCAAGAAGCAACTATTCTAGGCTGGGCTGAGCCTCCGCGTCTCCGAAGCTTGGGAAGCGCGGATGGAGACAGGAAAGGACTGAAAATTCCTTTTGTCCGTGGAGAAGTCCACACTCGAAGCTCTTCCATTAAGGAAAAGGAAACCTGCTGCCGGCTCAGTCCTGGGAAATTAGTAAAGGCCAACAGGAAACTCCTAGACACAGAGCTCTAGTATCCTCAGGAAGACTAACTGCTAAAGAGAGGAGCCGGGGGCGCAAGCGAAGGGAACTTTTCAGCCACCCAAGTCCCGGCCCTCCTTCCCAGCCCTCTCTGCCTAAACTTGCTGCCTAACCTGAGAAGGAGTCTATGCCTCTAGAGAAGGGAAGTAAGAGCAATAAAAGAGGAAAAGATAAAGGGAGGGCGAATGACTACACACCAAATCTGGGGTGCAAAAGTCGGCAGTGCGTACTGAGTCTAGCTGAGGTAGGAATTAAAACTCGCCACACTCTCCCCCCGCCCCCCGCCACCCCTTCTCCGAGAGCCCTATTTTTGCCAATTTCCTACCCCACTCCACCCCACCCACCTTTCTACACCTAATATTTCCT
>NW_011889102.1:1740448-1758895 GCF_000151845.1 Pteropus vampyrus | reverse complement strand
TTTTTTTTTTTCCTTAGGTGACTTTCTTGATGGTTTTATCAAAAGCCTTACTCTGCTTTCATGGTCACATTTTGACCTCTCTCACTGTTCCCCTGGGACCCCCGCACCCGAACACCATTCCCTGGAGAGAAAAGGCTGGGCTTTGTTTTCGAGATATGGACAAGAAGTCCTCCTCCCTCTCTGTAACCCCCCCTTCCGTACCCGAGCCTTCCCAATAAAGATTTCCCAGGTTGTCTCATTTCCATCCAGGAATGCTATTTATGACTAAGATGCAAAGTCAGGAAATCAGATGACAGAATCTCTGATTTATACCAAATGAGACCCGTATGATTTAAAGCTCCGGCTTGCTCATACATACTAGGCCACTCTCTCTGGGTTCCTACTTCTCAACAGGGGTCCCAGAGAAGGAAAGGGAAACTTTTTAGAGCAGCCCTCCCTCATTTCCTGGGAACCAATTCCAAAGTTCCAGAATCCTCTTCACTAGTCAGGATCTGCCCTCCTTGCTTCTTGGGCTCCCTCTCCCCTTGCACATCCCTAGCCCCTGCATTACTATGACCCCAGGAGCCTTCGCCCAAGGTCACCAAACTAGCAGCACAGTTCATTAGGAGAAAAGGTTTTATCTACATGTTCTTCTGATCTCTTTACCTTGTGGTTCTTTGCAGATGAAGAATATGAACAAGCAAGTAAATTTCAGCTCCTGACAGCTGCGATAGAAGGAAGGAAATTAACAAAGAAGTGTGCTGACCACTCCAGAAGTTGAACTGAAAGATTAAGAGGTAAACTGATGTCAAGACTGAAATGCTTCCCCAACTCTTCTGGGATTCAACTCAAGCCCAGAGCGGATCTGTCCGCTTTGACCGTTTTCATTACAGAGTCAGGACTTTTTCCTTCCACCCGGAGCATGTTACATTTAAAGCTAACATTAACATCACTCATCTTAAAGAAAATAGAATTCCTTGAGTTTGGTCAGGCCTTGTGAATGAGGACATCCATAAACCATGTTGTGTTGGGAATGCCATGCCCCCATTTCTCCTCTGTGGTTTTTAAATATGCCTCAGCAGGAGCAGCCTTTAGTGGCTTTGAACTGTTGTTTCAAAGGCCTTTTTATTGATCTCAGAAATCCCAGCATCCCTAGAAGTCCCAGTGACCCCAACAGCAGGAAAATGTGCTCTGAGTAAGACCTTTAGCACTCTCTATCTTAAAGTCTCTGTATAATTAGTTGGTCCTGTGGGATGGGGCTTTTACCGTGTTCCATTAAAAAATAAAGCAAGACATATGTTCTGTCAAAGCTTTGCAGTATCACACCCATTAACAGTAACAAGAGTTCATCTCAACAAGTTCATAAATCTTCTTAGCTAACTAAATACTTCAATCTCCTCCTTTAAGTGCATTTCATGAGTGGGGATTTTGTGTCAACCTGTTAGGCTAAGGTCACCTTCATAGAACTGGACCAGCAAATTTCTGTAGTGGTGATGAAGGCACCCTGTGTCCATGTATGTGCTCAGTGTTGGGATATTGCAATGGGACCTATGCTCGGAGGAAGCAACAGTGAAACTTGGTTTACCCGATGCCATTCCCCAAGTCCGCCCTGCCCTTCTGCATGGCCTCCCTCCTGGTTTCTCCAGGAGCCAGGATCTTCTTTGTTCATCCCTTTGCCTCTTCTTCCTGACGACTAAGTATTGGAGAGCTTCAGGGCTCAGCCCTCAGCCCTCTTCTCTTCTAGTCACACTCATTCCTATGTATTCTCATCCAGGCTCATGGCTTTAACTACTATCTATACATGAATGATTCTCAAATGTGCATCTCCAGCCAGCACCAGCCTCTTCTTTGGACCCCAGGCTTATATTCCCAACTATTTTTTAGGTGTGTGAAATGTAATATGGCCATATCAACAAAATTAAAAACATTGTACTTCAAAGGACACCATAGGAAATGAAAAGACAACCCACAGAATGGGGAAAAGTTTGCAAACCATATATCTGAGACTTGTATCTGTTAAAAACTATTATAATTCAATAGTAAAAGACAGCCTCATTTAAAAATGGGCAAAGGCTCTGAGTAAACAATTCTCCAAAAAAGATATACAAGCAGCCAATAAACACATGAAAAGATGCTCCACATCATTAGCCATCTGGGAAATGCAGATCAAAACTACAATAAGATATCACTTCACACCCACTAGGATGGCTAAAATCAAAAAGACACAATAAATGTCCACAAGGAAGTGGAGAAATTAGAACCCTCATTACTGCTGGTAGGAATATGAAATGGTTCTTCAGACAATCAAACATAAAGTGACCATATGATGCAGCAATTCTACTCCTAGGACATATGCAAGAGAAATGAAAATATATGTCTGCATACTAAGTTGTGCACAAATGTTCATAGCATTGTTCATAATAACCAAAAAAGTAAAAACAGCCCAAATATCTATCAACTGATGAATGAATAAATAAAATGTGGTATATTTATACACTAGAATATTATTCAGCAATAAAGAGAAATGAAGTACTGATGCATGCTACAGCATGGATGAACCTTGAAAACATTACACTAAGTGACAGAAGCCAATCACAAAGGACCACGTAATATCTTATAATGCCATTTTGTGAAATGTCCAGAATAGGCAAATCTATAAAGACAAAGTAGATTAGTGGTTGCCCAGGACTAGGGAGAAATGAAGGATTAACAAGCCATGGCTAAGGGTATAAGGTTTATTTTAGAGATAATGAAAATGTTCTAAAATTGATTGTGATGACCAAAAAAAAAAGGAAAGAAAAAATTGTGGTGATGAATGAAAAACTCTCACAAATAGTCACAACATACTAAAAGTCATTGATTGAATTGTACACTATAAAAGGGCAAATCATACGGTATATGAATTGTATCTTCATAAAGCTTTTTCCAAAGCTTTGTAAATGATCATGAAAAAAGTTATAACATGATCAAACAAGGACTTTCGATTTTTTCTTCCTCCCAAACTTTCTTCCTGCTGCCTTCTAAGGAAAAGGCACCATCCTTCACCAGATGCTCTAGCCAGATAACCCAGGGTTATCCCTGACTTGCTTTCCTGATACCCCCAATTCCAAGTCATCAAGCCCTATCAATATACCTTAAAGAAAAATACCAAACCAACCACTTCTCACCAACCCTCACTACTCCCATCTTCCTCTAATCCATCATTGTCTCTTCCCTGGGCTACAGCCCTAGACCCCCATTATTCTCTCTGCCTCTACTCTTGCCCTTTACAGTTTAGTCACACACGCTCTCACACAGAGCGGCCATAGTCTGCATTTTAAAAGATGTATCAGATCACGTTCTCTTGCTCAAAAATCCTTCTGCGCTTTTCCATCACATTTTGAAAAAATCCAAACATCTTACAAGGCCCGCCTTCCCACCTTTCTCTCTTCCTGCTCTCCCTGTTGCTCGCTCCAGATCAGCTTTCTTGCTAGTCCTCAAACATTGCGAGCTCATACTATCCTCATGGTCTTTGCACTTGCTGCTTCCTCTACCTAGAACATTCTTTCCATAATGTTTGTATGGTTCACTTTTTACATGACTCAAATCTCTGCTCAAACGTCAGCTCTTCCAGGAGACTCTGCCTAAAGAAGCTTCACCCCCATCGCTCTCTATCTCCTTATCCTGCTTTATTTTTAAAAATACTTATTACTATCTGAAATAATGATTTATTTGTTGGCATTTATTCTGTCTTCCACAATATAATGCATGTTCCACAAGAGTAGGATTTTGTCTTTCTTGTTCACCCCTCCATCTCTCCACCTAGAACAGTATCTGGCACTCTTTAAGAGCTCAATAAATATTTGTTGCATGAATAGATGGATGCTCTTCCAGGAAGCAGCATGGAGAACTGACACTTCTCATTGGCCGTCATCAAGGCAACAGTCAGACTGCCTTGTCCCCCTGGTCCCCAGAGCTGCTCCATGGCTGACTCTATGTGGGGCAATGAACCCCACAGAGGAAGAGCGCGAAGGACTCCTTTTCAGTATCCAAACTAGATTCATAAGCCAGAGGCAGCTCCAAGGCTGAGAGACTCTCCATCTCATTTAATGTCCCCTAATCCCTCCCACCTCCCGAAGCCACTCTCCTTTGTCCAAACAGCCTTTCAACTACCTTCACATCGTGGACACACAACAAGTTTCCTTGTAAAACTGGAGAAAATGAAAGGATAATGCTGTTGTAGATCAGATTGTGGCCCCCCCCAAAAGATATGTTGAAGTCCTATAACTCCCAGTACCTGTGAATGGGCCCTACTTGGAAAGTGGGTCTTTGCACATGTAATCCAGTTGAGCTGAGATCATTAGTGGACCCTAATTCATTATGACTGGTATTCTTATAGGAAGAGGAAGACACCCTGTGAAGACAGAGACAGAGAGAGAAAACATCATATGACAACTAAGGCAGCCATTGAAGTGCTGCAGCTGCAAACCAAGGAATGCTTAGGCTACCAAAAGCTGGGAAGAAGTAAGGAAAGATCTTCCCTTAGAAGCTTTGGCGGAAGTATAGCCCTGCGAACACTTTGATTTCAGACTTCTAACCTCCGGAACTGTGAGAGACTAAATTTCTGTTATTTTGTTTTCCAGTTTTCATGGCAGCTCTAGGAAACTAACACAAGTGCCGGTTTGCTGGCAGGGCCTAGGAAACCACAAAGATCCCCAAGGCTCCTTCACAAACATGGCAGCCCCGATGCTCTTGAAACTGTGTGAGCCCGACCTGGGTGGGTGTTTTCATTTCCTGAAATGCACATACAGTCTTAAAGAGGGATTCGATGAATATATTCATACACATACTTCTGTTTTTATCTGAATATATGAAAAATGTATTCTCTACTCCAATTACTTCAATCAACTTCAATGACTCCCAAATTAGAGAGACACATATTTTGCTAAGTTAACTGTTGTCCTTCTGTCTTGCAGCTTCAGACACTTTTTAGAACAAAGCTAGGTATAAATCAGTAGCAAGACAGAAAAATCTATACAGATATAGGTAAAGGCATCTCATAATTCTTTGGCTGAAACTCTCCTAATACATAGCATCAATAATCTTGGATGAGCTTTGAGTTTCTATAAGAACCAAGGTGTGCTCATATTTAGGTTTTGTTAAGTGTCATGTAAGCACACATGTTGTCTTTTCCTATAGAACATGGAAAAGCAGACATATTATCCTCAAAGAGGCCTTAGAAGCTGGCCTCACTCCCACCCTGACCAGAATGATAATGGCTCCATTTACTAAGTATTAACTGTGTGGGGTTTCTGCTCTAAGTGCTTCCGTGGATTTATTCCTCAGAATAACCCAATTAGGTAGGTGGGGGTTTTACACTATTTCACAGATATGGAAACAGAACCACTTGCCAAATGAGTGCCTGAACCAAGCACCAACCTCAAGCAGTATGACTGCACAATCTGTGCACTTAACTGTTAAGCTCTACTGCTTCTACTGAGATGAAGCCTGTGAATCCAGTCTCCTTGTTGAAGTCTATGGTACCCCAGTAAAGAACACCCCTGTTCCCTGTAAGAGTTCTACCAACTGAGAAATGAGTGAGCAGGAGGCCAAATATCACTTTTATGAAATAGAGACCATGTTGGAAGAGCATAGTCTAATGCGAAAGCCAAAAGGGACTGGCCATCTGCCCTCCCTCCAGGCTGGACCTTGGCACAGCCATCTGTTCCCAAGGATCTTGATGAAGAGAGAAAGTGAAAGAGAACTGAGAAATAAAGGCCAATGGCTGTCTCCCTCTTCTATAAGTAGTGGCGAGAGTCAGAAGTGTGGTAAAGGGCCAGAAGCGTTTAAGGAAAAACCTCACCATGAAAACCAAAAGAGTGGGGAAGAGATGATCCCCTTGGTCAACTTTCGAACCTTCCTCCATGAAAGCACTCACCCAGTCTTCTTTTTTAGGCCTTATACTCCTAGTAAAAGTCCCACATGCTCAACACTGTTATCACTTTGCAGGAAAATTAGGAGGAAGGCATCCTTTTATACTTACTCACACTGACTTAGGAAAGATGGAGCATTTCTCATTAAAGTACAGCTTCCATGAGGAGGCCTGTTGACCAAAAGCAATGAATATCTACTGGAGGAATTTCAGGCCACAGGATGGCATAGTGGGAGAGAGGTTTTTGAATAGGGAGAGCCTGCTCTCTCTACTTTAGGCAACAACCTATCATGTCAATTCATGAGATTGGCTCTGCCCACACAAAACAGAAATGGTCACTTCTCTAGACTCCTTTCTGGAGTCACAGGCCACAGAAATTTTCATCACCAACAAGGTAACATTAAACCCTCCCATATTTTTTAGTGGTTCCCTGGATCTCCTACTAGTCATCCCAGTTCATTTTATTACCTGTATCAGTGAGGATTCTATCTGACTTCATATAACAGGAAAACTCCCCCAAAATAACAATTTAAATAAGAGATATTTAATACTCTCTTGGGTATAAGAACTAATTCTAGAGTTGGGCAGTCCAGATTTAATTTGGTAGCTCTATGAAATCCTCAGGGATCCAGGTTCCTTCCAGACCTCTGCTCCACCATCGCTAGAATGTAGTTCTTGTCTTCATGGTTCAGTATGGCTGCTGGTACCCCAGCCATTATATCCCCATTCCAGACAGCAAACATGGAAGAGAATGAAGAGAAGAGCATGCCCAGGAGCCCTATGTATCACTTCCACTTACATTTGGGCAGAACCTAGTCACATGGCCACTCCCTATATATGTTAGCTATTGCTACATAACTAACAACGACAAAATTTCAGAGGCATATAACACTAAGCATTTATTTTCACATATCCGCTGGTTGACTAGGATTCAGCCAATCCAGACCTGCTATGGTGGCTAGGCTGATTCCACTTCTCACAGCAGATCTGTGTGCCAGTGAGTACGTGTCCCACATATCTTTCATCTTCCTTGGACCAGTAGGCTAACCAGGATGAGTTCTTCTCATGGCACAAAGAGGCACAAATGAGCAAGTGGAAATAGACCAGGTCTCTATGATGTAGACTCAAAAATGGCACACTGGTGCTTCTACTCACATGCTATTAAAGGGCAAGAAATACAGTCCACCCACAATGAGGACGTAGCCTGGGTATGATTCGGGGTGTCGTCAATCTACCACACTCAGCTGCAAGGGACCTGGGAAATGTCACATTGCGGCTAGGTGACAAGTCCAGTCAAAGTCAGAGATGTTACTAAGGCAGGAAGAGAAATTCAGTCTCTACCACACTCCCTCACATTGTACCAACTTTGCTGCAAAATACCGATACTAGCCTAGAGCAAGTTCATTGTAATTCTTACCCTCACCTCGAAACTCATGGTGTGTAGAACTATGAAGCACTCTCAAGAAGACAAGAGAGGGGTTGCACATCGAGAACATCATAGGCCAGCACTTCGTAGTGCTCTTCACTTTTGAGCAGGTGGGGAAGAGTGATTTTCTTTTTTTTTGTAATATGGTCTATCTCAAAGCCCTCAGCCAAGAAAGATCAAATCATGCAACCTTAAAGGTAGAGCTCAAAGGTTTCCCTGTGTATGTCTCCCCTACACCAGCATAGGATGGAGATGGCAGGCAGTCTGGAGGCAGATGGCACAAATGAACATCCTTCAGCAATAAGTGCAGAATCCTTTAGCCTCTGCTTTCTGAGTAAAGGCAATAGGAACAAAGTAACGGCATAAAAATATCAAGGCTGAGACCCCTGAGCCTAACCCAAGACCCTACCAGCCCCAGCACCTCCTCTGGACTCTGAGACTTTGCCAAGATCCAGAAACTAACATGGCAGCCCCTAGCAGAGCAAGAGTCTCCAGGATCATGCTCCAAAATCACTGCCATGTCCTTTCATATTGGGTGGTGTCATCTCCGTGCTGATTGCTTAAATTTTAAATACAACCCCTGGTAGCCCCAGTCACAGGAGTCAAAAAAGAGATTACCTGCCAAAGGACCCCTGTATTTCCAGATTTATGACCTGGCGTCTTGGAGTTCACTTCCAACATTTTGAAAAGGCTGGTTTCTTGCAAAATCAAACCATTGTTCTTGCTTCAAGTCTCTCTTCACTAAAATTCATCCTTGATGCTGAGACCAGGTCAATATTTCAAAAGCACAGATCTGGCTCTAACAGCAAATATCCAATATTTATCTGCAATGTTAAATTTTCATATACAGATTTTAATTTAATCCTCACAGTAACTGTGTGAGAGGGGTATAATTGTTCCAGTTTTACAAGCAAGAAAATTGAGAGTGTGTTAATAAGGGAAAGAGAGGGCATTCAAACCCAGGACAGTGCTTTGTCTCTGGCATTCTAGCTGCCTCCTCCAAGAAATCTCTCTGGTATTTATTAACCTTCCTTGGTTCCCCGTGCTGGTCAGATAACATTTTAACTCTTTATGTTGACATTGAAGGCACTCAGCTGTCAAGTCTTAAACTACATCTTCAGCCTTAGTTCTCACTTCCCACAAGCATATACTCTACTTTCCAATTTCATCCATCACTCTTTCCTGAAATTGTCTGTCTTGCCCCCATGCCATTACCTACTTGCTCTCATCCACCTGGAAAGCTCATCCTGATACCCAACTTGTGGTCAAAATCCTCATGTCCCTATTTCATGAAGTCCTGCCTAATCCTCTGTCAGAAGGAATTTCTTCTTCTGCACTCCCTCAATATGTTCTTGTCCTAAATCCTTTTGTGGTACTTAGTACTTTCCACTGTGTATTATGGCAATATATGTATCTGTCATAAAACTCCACTCACTCTGAATAACCTGGAGGGAGATACCGAGTCCTACTCATGTTTTTCTTGCATATTAGAACACTGAGCTCTGTTCGTTGTACAGAGCCAATATTCAACATTTGCTCATTCAATTAAAAATGCATTTATTAAGTACTTACTATGCATCACAAACAGGTACTGGAAACATAAATAATGAAGACACTGAGAATAGTGTATGAATAAATAAGTGAATGGATCAATGACAGATGAAAATGTGATTCTATTTCAGTGTAGATCCACACTATATTCCAGTCATTATTTTCTCTTAATCCTACAAGTGTCTGGAGACGTTTCCTGGAAAAGGGAATAAGACTAGGTTAATGACTTGCAATATCAAAATTCTCATATAATTATAAATTAAACTAAAAGACCATACATGGTCTCTGTTTTACAGAGTAGAATATGTGAATCAGAGAAGTGAATGCAATTTTCATAAAGTTGAGCTATTTTAAAGGCACTAGAGGAGTATTCTGTTGTAAAGAGCCCCAAGGGTGAATCTTTTAGACAGTAACTATTCATCTCATACACATTTCTTTGTAAATTCAGTTCCCACAAAACGGACTGTTGTAAAGAGTTTATGTATCAGAGATGCTGGAATAAATGACCTTGGACTTCTGTGCAATTGTGAGATTTTGAATCTCTGGTTCCAGGAGAGACATCTGGGAAGAAGGAAGAAGGAAACATGAATAAAAGCAGAGAACAATCAAAGGCAGCAGGAATAAGCTTTGTTAGAAAATAGCCATAAAGTCCAGGGGAGGAATAGTTGCCAAACAAATGAAAACAAGTTGAAAAATTGGATGGTGAAAGCCAGGAGAGTTACCAAACACCTCAGAAGCTCCTTCCAGACAGACCCTTGTATGCCTTAACTGCCCAGATTAGATTGGTCCAGCTATGAACGTGTAAGCTTAATGCGTCCCCCATTTCAGCATCATCCCCATGTAGGGAAGGATTATTTAAAAGGGGTGTAAAAAACACAACAGAGCATTTCTAAGTGAAATTCCATAGTAACAGGGATCGGCTTTGAAATACTCCAAAGAAACAGTTTCAGTTCAGCATGGGGAGAGGGATAAATGAAATAAATGGGTAATTGTTGAAACTGAGTGCTATGAATGTAGGAGTTTATTATTTATTATTTTTTTGGGGGGGGAGGAAATTCATTATTTTATATTCTCTACTTGTATATGCTTGAGAATCTTCCAAATAAAACATTAAAAGAAAACACAACTGAGCAAAGGGATCTCAGGAAGGAAATCAAAGATTTCAAGCCAGCCCCAAATTTTGGTCCCATGAAGTTCTCTTCTTCTTCTTCCAATATAAGGTCTTACACTGAGTTTGGTATTTGCTGCTCGGTGTACCCACTGAAGTGCCATGCCATGGACAAATTTAGTGTGTCTGGAAGTCTCGTTTCCACAGGATAGACATGTGTATGCTCTTGGCATGTGGTTTTAGCATCAGCTTGTGAAGGCATTTCTTTTCCCAGGAGGGGTGGTCCAACTCGTCCATGTAGTCTGCCAACGTGGATGCAGATGATGAAGGTGAAATGTGAATGTGCTATGTTCACTTGAGGGGAGCAGAGTCAAACTTCTGGGATGACAGGATCAGATAAGAATGCCAAGCTGCCAGTCTCTGCATGTGACACTGGAGCTCAAGGCCCATCTCTGGGCAGGAAACCTGAGGGCTCCACCTACTTAAAAGGGGCAAAACAGCCTATACCGATTTGTTTGTATGATTGTTTAATATGAGTAGTCTTACTACGAGGCTCTGAGTTCCTTGAGATCTGGGACTTTTTTTTTTTTTCAGTTTTGCCTAAGGTCTAAATGCAAGAGCTGCATAAATGTTTGCTGAAGTAAAGTGGAATTGAAGACTGACAATATGATTATTAAAACACACCCAAGGACTTAGCTTGCCCAGCCCCTCGATTCAGGTTCACTCAGATTCGCTCCCCTCCTCTCTGTCCTTCCCATAAGGGGTAATTAATAATTCAACAAACAATAGTGTATTCTGATGGTTAAGAATATAACAATTTAATTGATATTTGTTTCTGTAGCTACGCAAATCTCATTTACCCAGGAGGGCAGTTTTCCATTTCCGTTCCAGGTTTCTCCCAATAAATAGATCAATTCTGTGGGTGCCTGAAGGCCATTTGTTAAGAAAGAAAGAATATGGGCAATGGGTTTATAATAGACACAATACTGTAATCATGTTTTAAACACTGACATTTATTTAGGGTTTTGTGAACTCATACATTATGAGGATAAATTCTAATTTATATCAGTATAGAATAGGCAAATATATATTACCATAAATTGCATTTGTACACATAAATACAAAATTTGAGGTAGGGCCTCAAGAATAATGACTTCTTAAATGAATAATGCACAGTATATAATATGTACTCTATAAGATATATATATATATGATGCATCATTTGTGACATATTTTCTTCATGTACAGTTAATGAAAAAATATAAGGACTTGGTTAGGGAACATATCTTTATTCATAGGCAACAGTACCACATAAGAAGCCAATATTTAGGACATTAGCCAAGTATATAATTTAAGAATAAACCTATTCCATGATAGGTCCATAATAAAGTGCAAAAAAATACCAAAAAATGAGAGACAAAACAGCTCCTAGTCAATTACTAAGTATCATCCTAACAATAAAATACACCTATAAGGCAAATGGTTACCTGAAGATGTATTTAATTCATGGCAGGCAAATCAAACCACTGCTTGCTTTTCAAAAGTGATCAATGCCCAATCTGAAAACACTTTCTCTTTGGCTGCAGGTTGCTCAGAGGTGACTGAGCAAAGACCATAATTCAAAATTACTTGGCCTTTCTCTATAATTGAAGTAAAATCTGGGAAAGATAGGAAGTTTCACTTTTACAAATCCTAGGGCTACTTTGGGGAGAAATTAGTACCGGGATTAAATCACCCAAACCTTTGCTCCCAGCCTGGAAGTTTTCTTCATGATACCCAGTGTGAAATAGAAGAAATGCTCATTCATTGACCTTGAACTTCTTTCCCTGCAAGACAACCTGCCACACAGCATGCCCTCACTCGAGTCATCTCCCTTAAAGAAGCGTGTCACAAACCCAAATCCAGGTGCGACAGCAGCGGTATTATGATCTTGCCATCACGCATACGTTAAGCAATAGTTATTGTGCAAGTCTCTGGGAAGAGAACAATGACCAATGGCCAAGGGAACAAAGAGGAAAGAAAAAAATCTTAGTTTCAGGCATGGGAAAACCATGCTGACAGGTGAAGGTTGTCAGGAAGCACTGAGGCACATGTAGATAATAGAATAAGGGCTTTCAAAGGACAACTCAACTCTGACGCAGCAGTAGCACAAAGGCTACCCAAGTCTTACCCATTTAAAGGTCATTATGTCCTTTTAAAGTGCCGCTCACCGAACTACAAGTTGATTATATTTCTCACATATTAAAAACACATTGGAAATTTCAAAGACTTTGAGGTCATCGAGATTTTGCATTGACCACAGATTTCATGCAATAAATATAAAGGAAAGAGAAAAAAAAAGACCAGATTGGACACATTTATACAAGACACATAGCCCTAAAGAGATTAAGCTACTAATATGCAAGACAAATATTTGCATAAGAAGCCACACCAACAGTTGAGAAATATACATTTTTTTCCTCCTTTAAGGATATTACAGGGTTACTGTTTTTAACATATGGCTTTTTTTTTTTTTAACTCAGAATGGGTTTCTGGCATTTGTTGGTGTTAGAAAATAGTCTCGCAAGTGGAAAATACCCCCCTGCCCCCATTCTGCACAGTGAACCAAAGAAAGTCCTTCCTCGGCATCTTGGTTTTTTCCGGTTTAAAGGAGAATTCTCAAGTGGCGGTTTATGACAACGCTGTTCATTTTCTTTTTATGAATTCATTTTTTTCTCTTCCAATTGACTGTGTATTTTAACACAGCATGGAAACATCCATCTGGTAATAGGCATCTCAGCTCTCAGCGTCCCAGCTAAGTGTATGGGAGGTGAGGAACGGGTAGATTTACCATGACTGGAAATAGCTCAGATACCGAACACATCTGTCGCAAAGAAAGCCTCAAAGTTGAACGTGACTATAGAAAGAGGCAAAACTAAATTTATAAGGTAACTGTTTTCAGATAAGTTCAGAACCTTTCACCTTTAAGGAAATTATATGTAAAACTTGGAAATTGTAGGGAAAAGGAGAAAAAAAGCCCAGCTGCTCCAAGAACAACTACTGGGTCTTCACTGGGCAAACTGGAATGAACACCAACACAGCCATTCCCAAATGCAAAACGCACTAACTAGTGAGGAGGTCCCTATTCTCACAATTAACTTTCAGTTTGTACAAAACAAACCTGGCAGCATCCATGGGGTTTTTTTTCCTCCCTTCTTTTAATCACAACAGCAATAATTAGCAGAAATTGGATTGGCATCCAGCATCAGACTCAAGTTTTAGCCAAGAAGCCAGAGAGAAAATCTGAAAACCGTTCGCCCTGACACAAACACGCAGGTCCCGTGAGAGAATGCTAATTGATTTCAGCTCTTTTCTTTGACCTTCAAATTGGAAAGGCTGCAGATAATTTCCAAATGTAAGTTTTTCCTCCCTGCCTCTCCCACTCCACCAGATATCAAATGGAGAGGCTAATTTTTGGTATCACTGTGCAAAATCTGCTACAGTAATGGGGGCTTCTCATCTATATGGCTTTCCTGGGGGAAACCAGTGTTAACGGCAGACAGGTCACTATGGGAAAAATTGGGACAGGGGAGGCTGCAGCTCAGCTTACTAAAGCTAAGTCTAGGGGAAGCTCGGGGTTTCGTCTCTGTGATAGATTCTAGTAAGTTCTAGCTTTGGGAGATAGAAAAAGAGATCAAGGAAGTGGAAGAACAAACACGCACTGCAGACAAAAGAGATGAAAACCTGAAGTTCAAAACCTATCTTTGTTTCCTTTTCTAAAAGTTTCCACAGGCTGCTCCTAAAACCTGGAAGTTCATATCGGTGTTGGCAAATGGCAATGATATCTACCCTAAAAAAGGGAGAACTCAGTAAAATGAGTTGAGATTCTTTTTTTTTTTTTTTTAACAAATGAAGTCATTTTTTAACAAATGTTACATTAAAGTCTTGTTGGGTTTCATTGCTGTTGTACAGGATGAAAATGTCACGTCAATATACAAGATTTGAACTGAAAACTTTGCCTGAGACCCTGTAATATGAAGATAAATAAGAAAATGATTGAAATGGTCTCCCCTAAAGGAAACAATTTTAGGTTTAGATATTACTGTAAGGAAAAAAACTCAGACTATACTACTTTAAACTTATCATCTCTACAGTGGTTCATAAGATATTTACAAGGACAGAAAACACCACTACAGTATACACTATATGAACACATATCACATTTGAAAAATTTCATATATGCATGTTCAGGATACAAGATAATAAAGGTTACAGCTTCGCCAATCTCTGCAGACATGATTTGCTCTCATTAGAGTACGGTTATGAGTATTGTGAATTGGGAACTCTTAAAATTGAATTAGCTAAATGTAGTCTTAAAAGCTATACTCTTAATTGCCTCACTTGCTATTTACCTAAGCTGTATTTATCAGAAATTTCTGTAAATACCATGACCTAAAATTTTCTACCAATGCAGTACATTTTAGGCTTGCTTTCTATTAAACTCTCCATCTCTTTGATTTCTCTATTATCACAATTGGCATTGACTGTGAATGAAAAAATTAAGAGTAAAATGGAGACGTTATCTGCTTTTTAAGAGTTTGTGTCTTATGTATGTAATATGTAGACAAAACCAGGATAAGTCCTATTTTCCCAGAGGTTGGAAGACAAGGTATCTACAGCTCACAGAAAAACATTTAGAAAAGAAGAAACACGGGCTCGTGACCTTGAACCATAATGCTAAATGTCATGTAGAAACTAGAATGGAGCTCTATTATAAACATACAAAATTAGGCACAAATTATATGATGGCTTCTTGTGCAGAGGTGGAAGAAATGACCCAAAGAATTCACAAATATGGTTATTCAAAAAAAAAAATTAAAAGACTGAGGGAAGAGAACTGCCTCTTCGCTGAGATTTGGTGTGCAGAGAGTGAGGTAGCGAAGTCCTCGGCACACCTGAGACTGTTGGTCCAAATGAAGGAAACGTCTCCAACTGTGAACAGAAGAGAAATGTGGTGTCCAAATCCACAGGCCCTGTCTTACTCTAAAACGTTTTCTGACCACTGCTGACCCTCCAAATGTACCCTGTCCTGATCTTCCTGCGTCTGAATGAAATCACTGTACCGCTCAGCTCAGCTCTGCAACACCGAGAAGTCCAAATTAAAAGTCCTGTAATTCTACCATTTAGTATTTGCCTTACCGGCACCACCAATGACAACACATAGTGGATACCTCTCTGCTGACCAGATCTCACATACCTGCTTTGGGACTTCACTGGAAAGCGCTCACCTACTCGATCTGCTCCTGTGGGACAGAGTGGGTGCCCAGGGGACCAACCCGACTGGAAATGGACACGGGCCAACAGCGCTTCAAGTGGTCTGTCTAGCTCTTCAATACAGCATGCGACACTATCCTATGCAACCACTGTCATGCACAGACATGAACCGAGATGTGGGGAGAAAGAAGAAGAATGGGAAGAAAGCTGGGGGAAACATTAGGGGGAAGCAGAGAGGAAAAGCAGGACCGAGTCTGGGCCACGGCCGCCGCGTGCCATCAACTAGCACTGGGTGCCCAGTTCCGAATCTTTCACCGGCAGTTTCAGTCCCAGAGAAGAGGTTCCCAGGGGGTCGATCATGTTCTTGTAACGCTCCCCACGGTGCTTAGCTAAGAATGGGCCCCAGTCCGGCTGCGGCGAACACACCAACTTTAGCCTCTGCAAAGAAGCCAAAGACATACAGAGTCACAGAAGTAATGCATCTTCTTCCCCTAGGCACCACCTGCCCATCCCCAAACCATGAGCAGCCACATTTGCCAGGACCGCCCCACCCCCACCCCACCAGGAAAAGCAGTTAGGAAGATCAGCCCTATTAACTAACCAGGCCAGGACGCATCAAAGACGAGACTTCGTTTGGTTCATTTGAAATTATTTACATCATCCTGCAAGCAATGTTACAGTTTCTCAGGGTTTGCCTCGTACAAGATTAATAGAGGGTAAAGGACCCAGATTTTACACACTTCTTTCCTCCAAATGAAGAGAATCTGCAAGCTTCTCTTTCCACTGCCAAACGCAGTTTAAAAAGGACATGTGTGCTCAATTACTTTTGTTCTATAGTCTCAATAGTGGGTTGCTACATCAAAATAATTGGGTTTTGTTTAGCATATTTCCCAAAACTATATAAATGGTCAGGAAAAAAAATCTCAACCCCAAAGATACATTGCCAAGAGTGAGCAAAGATTTTAATTATCTGTTGACAAAAATATATGCTTCTGACTTGGTTCAGCAGTGTGAGTTCTTGCAAGCGGACTTAAAATAATGGGAATGTCTCTAATCCTTCAACTGAACTCACGGAAAACACTTTGAACAAAACATTTTTTAGGAAGAGGAAAGAAAACATATTTCTGACTACATAAGAGGGAACAATTATATGTTTATTACCTATTAAAGGGAAGCTGCTTCTTATAGCTGTTAGTTTAATCTCCCCTTAATCATCCATTTGCAACCTTTGTGTCCCAAATCAACCCTAATAAATTTATATAGCCAACTCATCAGTTTAGAGAATTTCATTCTAACACAAAAATAGCAGAGGCTAAACCAGCTTCTGCTCAGAGGGAAAAGGATTTCTGGGTCGGCTGGTAGAGAGGTTCACCTGCAGCACAAGCCATTCCTGAAGGTCAAGGAGGCCACAGTAACTGACCTCAAGCGGGCAACGGACTGAACCTCCTGAGGATGAAACCCCGCTTACTGCTTCGGTAAGAAGACTGCTACGTCTTCCTCTGCCAGCTGTCTCCATCTTTAATCTGGTGAGGACAAAGGCTACCTCCCCGGCACGTGGGCATCTGTGTCACAGTTACTCACACACTTTCCCCATCCCGCATCTCCCCTCTCAAGCTTCCACAGGATGCTCCAGAGACCTCTCTTTTTTTTCTCAGTTGGGCTGAGAAAGAGCAAAGCCCCTCCAGCTGTTCTTCACGACCGTCTATCGGCAGGTGTTTCTGCACCTTGGTCTAATCCAATGCCTCCCAAACGTGACTGTGCATTAGAATCACCTGGGTAGCTTGCTAAACTATGGACACCAGGGCCCCACTTCCCCAAGACTGGTTCGGTGGAGCTGAAATGGAATCTGATCATTCGTATTCCCAGCGAGCTCCCTTGTGGTGCCGATGCCGCTGGTCCCCGGGCCAAACCATGAGTAGTGCTGGCCAGGTCCAAAACGCCAAGTCTGGATCTTCAAGACAGAGGCAGTACTGAGCTATTCCTAGCATGTCTGAGCAAGTGACTTGTCATAAATAACAGAAGACTGACCACACTTTACTGGTGGCTCAACAAGTGGCAATCCCCTTCCTATCCACTCTTAAGTGAGCATGGGGATTTTTTTTTTTTCATTATAAATGAGAAATGGGTCCAGCAAGGGATTAACTGACAAAGAAAAATAGGGCTCACCTCATACCAATCATCACATTCTATAGAACGGTGACATTTTAATCAGCTTAGACCCCCCTCAACCATCCCTAACACAGGCACACAGGTAGGGGTAATGATTTTTAATGTAACAGTAATAGATGTTTAGAGGGAGGAGACTTGAAAATAGAGAAACATCAGGAAAGGGGGAATCGGATGTGTGGTTAAAAACCAAACACTGGGATTTAAGCTGCAGGTGAGGGGAGAGGAGGAGAAAACTCCAGGAAAGGAGACACTCTGATCATTTATTTCCTAGAGCTGTCACCGCACTGAGGAATAACATAATAACAATTCAGCCTGCGGATTGGCTGAGTGCCTCCATTAGAGAAATGATACATAATAAAAATGGGTTTAATAGAAACAGAGGCAACTGTAATCACTTAATCACCAACACTCCCTCTGTAATAAGTTTACAGAATCTTTTGTTTTTTAATGCACAGAGCTCTCAGAGCTTCTCCATTAGGAGGGGATGACAGGGGAAAGGGGCTAACAGAATTACCTCAATAAATCTGCCAGGAGCCAGATGCATTTTTATCACAAACATAATTGGGATCCAGATAACAGAACAGGCGAGCATTAGCCATCCAAGCACCATGGACCAGTTAGGGTAGCGATAAGAGCCATAGGTCATGGGCTCCCACTGGTAAAAGCTGAAGCAAAGAATAAACTAGGGAAAAAGAGGAACGCACGTGTTAGGGTGGTGATGTGAAGTATTCCTTCATTTAGCAGCCATGTATAGAACCCCTGCTATGAGTCTGATGCTTTCATACCTATCATCCCATTTTACACCTATAACGACCTTCAAAGAGAAGTATTATTTATCCATTTTCCAAATGAAGAAATTGAATTTCAAAGAGGTGAAGGCAACACACACACTTAGCTGCTGCCCCTGCATTTGCCACCCCATAGGAAATGAGCAATGCTTATGCGTGTATGTACACACAGACAGGCTGAGAAGACACATTTAGAGGACCTACACCAAGGTGATGGATGGATGGAGGGGGGAGGGGGGATGGTGGATGTTTTTAAGGGGTC
>NW_011889102.1:1737158-1739543 GCF_000151845.1 Pteropus vampyrus | reverse complement strand
TGTATTTATGGTAAGTTGCTCCATTTCATTTACTATATAAATAGCAATACATCTGCTTATGTGTGAGCATAATTCACTAACGCGATCCAACTATGTATACAATAATTGCATGGAGAATATTTATAGCTCTATAAATCCACGAAGGCACATATAAAAATAATCATTTTTATTTCAGGGGTTTCAAAGTAATTTAAACTCATAATCTTACCTCATTCCAGCACACTACAAATATCCATTTTACAGAAGGGCAAATGGCAAAAAATAAGTGTTAGGCTTGGTCCTTTGATACTCATTTCCAGTTGCACAAATATCATGTCGAACTTATCTGTGCAAGCTTGCTCTTGCCATAAATTCCCCTCTGCCAAGTCAGCTTTGATGACACCCCATCCTCAGATGAGCCTGGCCATAAGAGACGATAATCTAGCCACTGAGTCGGCCCTCCCTGACCTTTTGCTGATGGCAGCCCAAAGAGGCTCTGGAGTGAGACTCGTTAGTTGAAGATGATGCCGGAATTGACCACTTCTGCTTGTCCCTAGCGCCCAAACACAGAGGGGAATCTCATTTAGGATATTTTCTGGACCTCTCCACAAGTCTCTGATGTCAGCTTTATAATAGATATCAAGTAAAGCACGGTATAGTTGATGGAACTTTCTCAGAAAAGCGCCTAGAATTCTTATTCTTCAACATTCTACTCTTAAAGAACATTAGATTATTTTAATCACAAACTGGATAAACTCCAGTTGGAGATAAAAGCATCGCGTTTTTAGATTAATCAGAGTGTGGGCTAGAGGCCTAGACAGCGCTGAATTCAATTCTTAGCTCTGTCCCCTGCAGGCTTTGTGGCCTTGGGCAAGCACCTTAGCCTCTCCAAGCCTCAATGCACGCAACTGCAAAACAGGGCTAAAATCACCCACCAAGCAGAGTGGTCAGCTTTAGAGACAATGTTCATAAAGTGCCTGCCTCTTACTAGAGCCTCTAGTGATGTTTCCACAGAATGTAATCAAATTCTCTGAAGCTTAATCTTTTCTAGGACAGAAGAAAACGTATGCAGAATCTAGAACAGATTGTAACTTTGATTCCACCCAAGAATAAATCATATGTAATAGTAACTTGGCAAAGCTCAGCAGAGGTGGGGAACGCCGGAGGCGGGACAGTATCACTTTTTTTCCCACCAATTAGATAAATTCAAATTCTTCATACACATTCTGGTCCTGAATTCAAGGGACTGGAAAATCTATCTTCCTTCTTTTCAGCGCTCACGCCCCAAATCTGGTGAGACTTTTCAGACAAATTACGGCCTCTACAATGTGAATACAGATGTGAGCGTCAGTACGGTATTCGTGTCATGCAGAGGGAGATAAGTGCTGAACGGTTTTTCTGTCTAAACTTCTGTCTTTCCAGAAAGAAGTCGAGGTGTTTTGATTAAAACTCACTCTGTGGTAGTGGGGGAAAAAAGGAAAAAATATTTTTTCTGTACAATTTTATTTCCATCCTGACTTCCTTTAGAGAAACTGGGACTGTGTAGTAGAATAAAGGTCTTAATCTGGTTTCTACTGCCACCTGCTGGGTTCAGTCAGAACTACGCCTGGCTTTCTGCAGCCTTGCACAGATGACACACCCCGCAGGCCAAGGAGGAGGAGGGGGAAAGACAAGGTCTCCATCAATAACTGTGCTCGGAGAGTGGATTGAAGCAAAGCCTGCAGCCTATGGCACAATAAAGGAGGTGACAAGGTGCGCATGTAAGTCCCTATGCAGATTTACTGACACACGAAGGGCTCTGATCTTTAAGAAGATGAATGTCAGATACTCTCAAAATGTCATCACCACACTTGGGGATGACAAAATAGTTCTCAGAGGCAATAAAAATGAACAATAAAAATCTAGTTTATGCCATATTAGTTGCAGAGTGGCTGTGCCGAGTAGTGGTTAAGAACAAAAGTTCTGGAGCCAGATCGCTTGCATTTGAACCCATGCTGTGTATTAGGTGTACGCTGTGTGTTAGGTGTATACTGCTAGGCAAGTCACATAACCTCTAGGTGTCAGTTTCCCTGTCTGCAAAAGGGAGATGATTATAATGTCAACCCCACAGAGCTGCTGTCGGAGAGAGATATGGTGATATACTTAAAGCACTTTGAATGGAGCCCGGCCCATGGTTGGCGGTGGGAAATGTGATTGTTATCTGCTCTCAGTACTTGAGGCAGATTGATAGAATGGAAATGTTCCAGGAGGGTGCTCCGAACTGTACGTGAGGCCTAGCTCTGCACCCAAATGGCTAAGCACCCTCAGGCAAGTCACTTCACCTCTCTGAACCTCAGTTTCCACACCCGGAAGGCAATAATAATAATACCCACCCTACCAGCTTCCCAGGCTCATATGTAGGCACAC
>NW_011889102.1:1731144-1737108 GCF_000151845.1 Pteropus vampyrus | reverse complement strand
GAATAAATCATATGTAATAGTAACTTGGCAAAGCTCAGCAGAGGTGGGGAACGCCGGAGGCGGGACAGTATCACTTTTTTTCCCACCAATTAGATAAATTCAAATTCTTCATACACATTCTGGTCCTGAATTCAAGGGACTGGAAAATCTATCTTCCTTCTTTTCAGCGCTCACGCCCCAAATCTGGTGAGACTTTTCAGACAAATTACGGCCTCTACAATGTGAATACAGATGTGAGCGTCAGTACGGTATTCGTGTCATGCAGAGGGAGATAAGTGCTGAACGGTTTTTCTGTCTAAACTTCTGTCTTTCCAGAAAGAAGTCGAGGTGTTTTGATTAAAACTCACTCTGTGGTAGTGGGGGAAAAAAGGAAAAAATATTTTTTCTGTACAATTTTATTTCCATCCTGACTTCCTTTAGAGAAACTGGGACTGTGTAGTAGAATAAAGGTCTTAATCTGGTTTCTACTGCCACCTGCTGGGTTCAGTCAGAACTACGCCTGGCTTTCTGCAGCCTTGCACAGATGACACACCCCGCAGGCCAAGGAGGAGGAGGGGGAAAGACAAGGTCTCCATCAATAACTGTGCTCGGAGAGTGGATTGAAGCAAAGCCTGCAGCCTATGGCACAATAAAGGAGGTGACAAGGTGCGCATGTAAGTCCCTATGCAGATTTACTGACACACGAAGGGCTCTGATCTTTAAGAAGATGAATGTCAGATACTCTCAAAATGTCATCACCACACTTGGGGATGACAAAATAGTTCTCAGAGGCAATAAAAATGAACAATAAAAATCTAGTTTATGCCATATTAGTTGCAGAGTGGCTGTGCCGAGTAGTGGTTAAGAACAAAAGTTCTGGAGCCAGATCGCTTGCATTTGAACCCATGCTGTGTATTAGGTGTACGCTGTGTGTTAGGTGTATACTGCTAGGCAAGTCACATAACCTCTAGGTGTCAGTTTCCCTGTCTGTAAAAGGGAGATGATTATAATGTCAACCCCACAGAGCTGCTGTCGGAGAGAGATATGGTGATATACTTAAAGCACTTTGAATGGAGCCCGGCCCATGGTTGGCGGTGGGAAATGTGATTGTTATCTGCTCTCAGTACTTGAGGCAGATTGATAGAATGGAAATGTTCCAGGAGGGTGCTCCGAACTGTACGTGAGGCCTAGCTCTGCACCCAAATGGCTAAGCACCCTCAGGCAAGTCACTTCACCTCTCTGAACCTCAGTTTCCACACCCGGAAGGCAATAATAATAATACCCACCCTACCAGCTTCCCAGGCTCATATGTAGGCACACACTTTGTTCAAACATAAAGCACCACATAACATGCAAGGTGCCATCTGCACGATGAAGCATGCGATCCTTACAGTTAAAATGGTCGGGGTTACAAACGCCCAGCAGACTTTCCAGAAAATGTTTGGCTGGAATCCAATCATCATCTCTATATCTTCACAGAATCTTTGCAAGCCTGCAAATAGATAAGTGGGGACTGAGCATGAGGTGCAGTGGCAGTGGGCGGGGGATGGGGGGCAGCCCTAGAGCCCCTCGCTCAAGTGCTGTTGGCTAGAGAAGGCCCCAGACTGGTGTCAACATGACCCCCATTATGCAGGAAACTATCAGACAAATGACTCACCACAGGAATAGTAAGAAAAATTGGGCATCGAAATAGATATTAAATACTCTCTATAGTGAGGTTCAAAAATGTCATCCCACAGTGACAGCTAAGACACTCAGTGTCTGCCGGGGGTGTCTCAGCACTGCCACAGCCTGGCTTATGTACCTGCATGGCTGTTTTCAGAGGTCACCTTATGAGCTTAGCAACAACTTGGACAAAAACAATTAAGATTGCAGTCAGTAAGCACAGTGTATTATGAAAGCCTTGGGATTTACAGTGAGAAACACTGTACACTGTTTTTGTTTTGTCCCAAGGTCACTCTTCTTTGAGTCAATTTCTCTTTGCTCTGTGTACGATGATAACCGCAGGCAAAGCCCAGTATAAATTCCGAATGGCCATAGTCCACTCTGTCAGCACTCAAAGGACTGCCATCTCCCTGGTCAGTGATGGAGTTAACTAGAGCAACACTTAGAGAAGATAGTGATTTTCATGCCCCATGTAACCACTGCCCCACGCAGACCTGGTTTAGGAAGGTTTTTAAACCACTCCTTGACAGAAAAAGCTCTTGAGGAACAGTTTTAGAGTTCAGCAGTTTCTTGCATTGTTTCCCAAGTTCAGAAATGTGGCTTCCTCAGAACTGTGAGATAGCTAAACTGAAGGGACCTGAATGGTCCCCAAGTTTGAGCTCCTTCTTCAGTGTCGGCAGATCTGACCGGTGGAACAGCAGCCTCAGCTTAATTCTCCTCATTCCTTCGTCCTATGGGCCATTTATGTGGAAAGTGGGCACCCTGCAGGTCAAGAGGGGCAGAGGCACCCCCAATTCCCCTCTGCCCCCTCCCATAAAGAATAACCCCTGTACCACCTCAGGCCTTCTTCTCTGAGACTTTGGCCACTTGCACCCTGCCCCCCAGTTCGAAGGCTCTCCCAGCCCCCTTGAATTTCTGGATCCTCTGCCCTCAGCCCCCTGAGAGGCGGGGAAGCAGTCTCTGGCAGCTCCTCATCCAGCCTTCACTTGACATCTCTTACCTCTAGCCATCACCTACCTCCCTGTGCACCTGCTGTGCCAGTTCCCTTCACCTGACCAGTGCCCCCAGCCTACCTCAGGCCAGACTTATCCTTCCTGGCCCTGTTTCCTCAACGCCTGCTCTCTGCTACGTGAAAGTGGGGAGGAAAGATATATGAGAAGATAATCTCTTGCTGGGGTAGAAAGCAGAGACTGTGGTATTCCTTCAGGTAACACAATGGTTCATCTCAACCCCTTAAAAATGGCCCTGACTATGTTCTATACCTTGATCTGGGTGCTAGTTACATAAGGGTAAAAATTCATAGAGATGTATATTCAAGATATGTGCTCTTTCTTGTATAGATATTATACTTCAATTTTGAGGTTTACCCCCCAAAGAGTCCACCATAGCCACTACCGACAAAATAAATGGATCCTGAGACCTTTAGTGGCCCTCAGTTCCTGACATTTACTGCTACTCCATGGCAAGCCCAGACCCAGAACATCTGCCAGCCCTTCATGACCGTGAACCTCCAGGACTCGCTGACGACAGCCATCACGGAGGACAGCCAAGCCTCGTGGCCTGTGCTGGGAACAGTGTCCAGGATTCACCAAAAGCAGCTTTTCTCAACTCACTCTAAAAGTTCTCAGCTTGAGGTGAGCTTCCTGCTCCACTTTAAGGTAATCCTGATGGGGGCCCAACCACAAATTTTCTACACAGAGGAAAGGGCTCTGCACCAGAAGTCAGGACCTATGCCTCTAACTCTCTGTGTGACCTGAGGGGTGGCATTCCTCTTTTTGAGTCTTTGATGGTTTACTAGGGGACTGAGCCAAATGAGCTCTTAGGGCCTTTCTGGAGAGGTCAATCCATGATTATGGAGGTTCCAAGTTCTTTCCTTGTGTCCACAAGCAAGAAGTGCATGCATTGAGCAGCAGACCTGATCGTCTTTGAATGTTTGCTTGTATATTTCCTTCACTATTACCAATACCTTCAATAGTGGCCTCTGGACACTATAGACCCTCTAGGCATATGTGAGGGGAGAGAACCAAAGGAATAGAAGTCAAAGCCTTTTCTCTGTTAAATCTGGGTCACGGTGGTCCTGAGGCAGGCTTGGAAATAAAGGTGCAGCTCTCTTACGTTTCCTAAGTAATAGCAATTAAGCCTGTTCGTTGTCTTATTAAATCTGGAAAACCCACTTACTGACACAAAGTTTTACCTGAGAAGCAAGCACGGTAGTTCCCTTACCGTACACATAGGAGATCCCCACAAGCTCAAAAATGGCAATGATGACGAGGGCATAGGAGGCAGCATATGTGTCCACAAGCTGAAACATGTAAATTCCACCCTGGAAGGAAAGCAAAGCATCATCAGGGGGCCTGGATCTAGTCTCTCTCTCACTTCCAACAGGAAAGGAGAGTTGGGTACACAGGAGTCAAAGGCTCTCCCCTCCCTAAAAATGATCCATTAAGTCAGCCGGAGGCCTCGTCATGTTAGCAGAGCCGTCCCTCAAGAGACTCTGAGCCAATCAAT
Source organism: Pteropus vampyrus (assembly GCF_000151845.1). Classification (NCBI taxonomy): domain Eukaryota; kingdom Metazoa; phylum Chordata; class Mammalia; order Chiroptera; family Pteropodidae; genus Pteropus; species Pteropus vampyrus. The sequence continues at coordinate 1,732,956 of NW_011889102.1, read as the reverse complement.
AGATGAAGCAGAGAAAATGATCTAACACCTTACTCTTAAAAGGCAAAGGTCAACATCTGCAGATGTATATGGGAAAGCAGCCGGATTGCTTCATTTTTGCTTTGAGAAACAGTTGATCATTTCTACCCACATGTCTGCATTTGATTGACCTTCATATAACCTTTAGATGTCTTTGGGCAGTACTCATTCATTTCCCTGCGTCTTTATCTCACTCTTTAAGTCCCTCTACAATAGGTGAAGCTGAGAGACCATCTCATTCCAATCCATCATTTTACAGATGAAAAAACTAAGGCCCAAAGTGGTAACTTGCTCAAGGTCACAGAGAGAGCAAAAGCAGTACATATACTGAGTGAGCGAACACTCAGTTCACCAACACACTCAGGACTAGAAGGAACTCAGTGGCTGTAGAGTCTTGTTTATAATGATAATCAACTGGAAATTTCTCTGGTCGGTAAATTTGGATTTTCATATTTCTTAAAGTAGGACACACCTGCCTTGTTGGCTCAAAAGGGCTACATCTCAATTACAAAGATGCTACAAGTAGTGCTAACAGCCAAGGCGACCTATTTCTCTCTGTGGTCAGATTCCCTAATGAACTGGTGCCATCTATGCAAAACGGCAGTGATTTGGCTAGTATTATGAGGTGTGGGAGCTAAGGACAGAGAGGCATCAGGGCCCCCCACCCACCCTCATCCCAACTTACTTGAGTGATCATTGGAAAGCCCATGATGAAGAAACAAATGCAGCAGCCCAGAGTAAAGACCGGCTTGTGTGTTCGCAGGTACTTGGGGAACTCGTCCGAAATGGAGGTCACTATGGTCTCGATGGTGGCAAACTGGAATGATGCCAGGAAAGGGGAGCCTGCGATAGACCGCCCGACCCAGAAGGGCCCCAAAGCCTCCATGCCTCCCCCAGGGGAGTGGTGTCTCTGTTAGGTTTGGTTTTTAGGACAGCCTAAAAGGCCTCGTTAGGTCTAAAAGGCCCTGTTGGGGGTCCGGCCCACAAGGCCAGCTCGGGGACTCCAAGCCGGATATAAGCTTTAGAAACCATGTCTCCAGCCCTCAGACACCTCACTCATACTCACACATCAGGATATTTGAAGCTTCGCTTTGTATTCATGAGATGTAAATTCGTCTCCTCCTTCAGTATATCTGCATTTGACCTTCTACTTGAGGAATACCCCTCTTTGCACCCAACTACTAAACTCTGAGCACCTGTCAGCATGATTTGTAGCAGTCTCAGCCCATAGCAATTTCCCTAAAATTGACTTCATATTATTTTCCCTTTTCCAGCCCCACAGAATTTGCTTTGTCAAAATGACACCAAAGCAGGAAGTACACAGGCTAAAATTTACACAGAGAACGAACAGAGAAATAAAAGGAGAGAGGATGGCTCCTTGGCACCATCACACCAGTCACCCACAAATACAAGTTTATCCTGAGCCCTGGAGAGGTACCTCACCATCCCTACATAGCTGAGGAAAATGTTCAGATACTGCTAAGCTCATCTCCTGCTGCAGGCTGGATGCAGGACCCAGGAGAATGGGGTCTTTGGAAGGAGCCTGGGGCATGAATGGAAGGGGAAGGGGCTCACCATGGTGTCAAGTCCAAGAGTGAGAAGCATCAGGAAAAAGATGATGGCCCAGAATGGAGAGAGGGGCAGCCTGGTTAAGGCTTCTGGGTAAACCACAAACGCAATGCCTGGTCCTGGAAAGAAGAAGACAAATGATTGCAGACAGGCCCAGCTCCAGGCCCCCTCTTCCTGGAAACCCACAGGGCCCCCTCTCCAGAGAGATCCTGAGCTGTTACTTAT
>NW_011889102.1:1728223-1730604 GCF_000151845.1 Pteropus vampyrus | reverse complement strand
CATCAGTTCATGGGTAACTAGCTGAGAGTTTGTGCTCTAGTGGTCAAAAAGACCTGGATCCAAATTCAGACTCCATGACTTACCGGCTGGGCAACCCTAGACAAGTTATTTAATTTCCATAAGCCTCAATTTTGCCCATCCGTACGATGGAATAGCAACGGAGGACCTCGCAGGGTGGTCATGAGGGACGGATGAGAAAAGCACAGGCACAGCCCTGAGAATGATGCCTCACACATCATCGACACCCGCGGAATATGAGCTTTCATTATGAATGGACAATGAACTTGGAATTCAGCAGTTCTGATTCGGGATTCCCCAAGAATTACGCGTGTGGTCTCGGAGGACACCGGAGCTGCAGTTTTCTCTGTCAGCATAAAGCCCCCTCTCCCCATTCCTGTCTGCTTCACAGCCTCCATGAGAAGATTACTGTAACCCACAATGGCTAAAGATCGGCAGCTGTAAATTTCCTTGTAAATAGAAAACTAAATGATAATGGGCAGAGACAAGTGAACGCTGGAGTAATCCCCAGCCAGCACACGTCCAGAAACCAGAAATCGTAGCACCTGGCGTTTTCAAACTGAAGCATTAACAATACTTTTTAAGCTGGAATTTATGAAGGTGTTTGTTCCTAATGTTGCCAAAAGCCTTGGGGCATTTAAAGAATAAATCCTCAAATGCCTCAGATACCCCTGCTTTATACATTTATTATGCATTTATTGGTAGAGCCAGCCCTCGGAAGGCTCCCTATGTGAACCATAAAAGAAAAGTCTGTTTTAAACTACAGTTTGAAATAGGTCTTGAATGCAGAACACCTAGAAAGGCTGTCAGTGTCCGGCAACAGTCGGGCCCTTAAAGTGGACAAGAGGTCTTGAAGTGGCCACTACCGGAGAACCTTGACTGATGGCTTTAACAGGACTCAGTCCTTTGGGCTTTACTGCTTTTTCAGGACAAAAATGATTTCCAAATACATGGCCTGCTTCAAGTTCAACTGCCTCCCTAAAGTATGCAGGGGAAGGCATCACTTTCAGCTAATTCTACTCACCCAAGATGGCTGGGGAGCGGATTTTAAAAATACATTTTTTATATTATTTTGTAGAGTTTAATTTTTTTTTTTTTTCAAAAGATGGATTGTCTGAGCCACAGAGAAGTTGTCCCCAGACGAGGTCCATACATCTGGTAGAGGCCAAGTCCTGTTTCTTTCCAAACCCACTGGGAGGCAGTATGGTGCAGTGGCTGGGTACAGGCTCCATTTCCCGTGGACTGGAAAACTGATGCTGCCTCTTGCTAGCCTGGAAAACTGACACTGCCTCTTGCTAGCTGTGGGACCATAAGTGAGATTCGTTCTCTCCGGATAAACCTCCGTTTCCTTATCCATCCCGTGGAGATAACAGTTCTAAGAGAATTAAATGTGTCGATGCAAATAAAGGGCTCAGAACGATGCCTGGACAGTGAGGACTCGGTAAGAACAGACTGTGAGAGAATAGCAAAGGGGCTTTGCAGACCAGCAACACGACAGGCCCCCAGAGACCTACAGCGACGCGTCCTTTATTCTAGAGAGCCGCTAAAGACACGGCCAGGGGCTCTGGTCAATGCAGTATGTCAAGACCCGCAGCACACCGGGAAAGGCCACTCTGCCATGAAACCCATTAGAAACGGATGGGTTCTCAAAGTATACACCACCTGAACTCTTGTGTCTTTGGGTGGAAGGGTTGGCATCCAGGTGATAGACAGATGGTTGGATGGTCAGGCCTGTTTGAGAGTGTTTGTTTTGATGAACAGGGTCGCTGGACTATTTGGGGGCAAGAGACCAAGGCAGCACTTCCTAGTAGCCTGGTTACTTGACAGTTACCACCTACACCTGGGAACTCTAAATACAATATGCACATTTGTGTCCATCTTCTCTGGTCCAACTCAGTCTTTCTGCTGCTGGATGAGCATCTTAGTAGGGCTTCGGGATGGATTCTGACCATGAATCATTGCTCCACAGGCAGCCATAGAGATGACTGGGAGATGACTTTAAAAGGCTGGCTTTCTAGGAAGCTGCTTTTCTAAAGTAGATGGCCCCTTCTCTATGCCCATTGTAAAAGGAGAGGACAGCTTGGTCTTGTCACTGATCCTACCCTCAGCCCCCAAAACTCCGATATGGTCAAGATTTGGGGTAATGACTGTGACAAAAATGTCTCCCTTAGAAAGGAGCAGTAAACAAAATAGAATATTGTTAGATCATCAAAGCAAACCTGTTTTTGACCAAAGACCAAAACGTAGTTAAAAATGTGGTTCAGCAATAATGTACTGCATGTCTACATGCCAATCTTGCCCAGCTAGGAGGGAGAAGGGCTGGCATTTAATGCAGGCCCGACCCCAAATCTCTGTCCTATATT
>NW_011889102.1:1722580-1727128 GCF_000151845.1 Pteropus vampyrus | reverse complement strand
AGGTGTGCACTCTATCTTGTCCGGGCCCTCAGTCAAGTCCCCACAGCCCCTGGCATGGTCTCCACACCGAGGCATCTGCTAAATTATCATAATGATAGGCAGGAGTCACAATGAAATCTCTTAATCCAGGAAAACCTACCAAACACCTATATCCTTTGTAGAACAACGCTGGGTGGAAATAAAGAGTTAAATAAAAATACTAAACACTCTCTCAGCAAAATGCTGTGCTAGAAATATGGATTAAATTAGATTAAAATGAACTCCCTCTGTAAACTTAAAAGCGCCACACAAATGTTAGCCATTAATACAGGGATGACTTGAGCAGAAAGCAGACATTTATTCTTCATCCCTCCGACTGCTACCATCCAACCTTTCCACCCACTGAGAAAAAAATGGCAGGTCTGCCTTGCTAACTAAGCAGAAAACCCTGAGAGCACATTTGACCTAACAATCAGAAAAGTGCTTTGTCAGGGAAAGGATGCTCTGAAGTCAATGCTTTTATGAAGCATTAGCATCCGGTTTCTAAAGGGTCCTCTGCAAGGAACGGCACTCTGCAGCAGGCAGTGCCCAGCCCAGTTCCAGGGACGCTGGTTTGCCTAATGACTCTTCTACTCACACCTAACAGATATAATAGGGATAGACCTTAGGCTGGAGCTGAGTTAAAAAGAGAAAGGGAAAATGAAGCAAAGGAGAGGGAAGCAGGACAGGGGCTTTTACAGCAACCCCTCTGGTTAGGGACCTGCCAGTCCTAACCCCGCGTGAGCTTCTGTTGAGGATATCCCTGTCACTCCACAAAGGAGGACCCAGGCTGCCCTACCCTCCCTCCTGTTCCAGAAGGTTAACTTCCCAGCAGAGCATAATTAGGATCTGGTGAGATGAGCCTGGCCCCTGCCCTGCAGCAACGGGGTGATGGCTACACTGTACCTTGATCTGCCACGTTCTCAATGTTGACCTTGCGTTCATTGGCCATGAAGCCAATAACTGAGAAGATGACAAAGCCGGCAAAGATGCTCGTGGCACTGTTGGTGCAGGTGACAATTAGGGTGTCCCTGGAGGAAGAAACAAGAGGTGGCTGTTAGGTGTGCCTGGTGAGCAGAAAGGGATGAAGGGAAGGGCATGCAATCTGTGCAAATGTGTCCTCGCGTACATGCCATTCCTAAACGTGCATATACTGCAGGCTGGCCTCATTTTCTCTTATTCACAAGGAAAGGAACAATGAGTCCTGACCACAGACTCCTTTGGGCTGAATTTATAAGCACCAAAAGGCTCAAACAGATATCCCCTAACTGCCCTGTTCCAGGGCCTCTGGCTCCACTGCCGTAGAATCAGATCTCCCCTCACTGCAGTGGCAGAGGCAAGTCTGTCCATCAGAGAAGTTGAGAGGATGGGGTTTTTCAGGGACAGAAGCCATGGATGAGAAAAGAGACGGCAGCAGGATCAGAAAACACCACCAAGGCATGAGGGCAGCCTGGGGCTGGCGCACTCCGGCCAAGAAGGGAAAGAGGGAGTGGAGGGGGAGGGAGACCAGCCCTCTGCCTTCACGCCAGCGCCCTCTGCTGGCAACAGGTAACAGTTTTCCAGCCTGCCCTGTCCAGCTACCCTCGATTCAAGAGAGGTTACAGCTAGATGGAGCCTCAGGGCCAAATTCAAATCCCGATTGTTCTACATGTTAGTGGAGCATGACCTTGAGCAAGTCGTTTCTTTCCACTCTGCTTTTACATGGTGGCGATGGCCCTACCTCCCTCGCAGCTGTTGCGAGGAAAGAACAAGATGATGCCTGCACAGCACACAGCCAGGTGCAGAGCAAGTGCTCAGTAAACGACCTGCTTTGTCTGGCCCCTTAGTTTACTAATGAGGAGACTGAAGCCCAGAGGAAGGTAATGGCTAATTAACACTTGGAATTCATGATTGGAATCCAGATTTCCTGCCTCTCAGCCCCGTGTTCTTTCTGCTACACCGCACAGCCTCATTTTTAAACAAAGCACAGAGCAACGTTTTCCCCTTTGATGATGTTCAGACTGATTCTTGGGTCATTAGTTAATGAGCAGCCCCAAGGAAGTTCAAACACCTTAGTCTGGCATTCCAGCTCTTATGGGCTGAACTGTGGGCCCCAGAATTCATATGTTGAAATCCTAGCCCCCCAGGACCTCAATATATGGAAGTCGTCAGAGTGGGCCCTAGTCCAATATGACCGGTGCCCTTATAAGAAGAGATTAGAACACAGATACACGCAGAGAGGGAAGACCGTGTAAAAACACAGGGAGGAGACGGACGTCTCCAAGTTAAAGAGAAAGGTCTCAAAAGAAATCACTCCTATGTGAAGTAGAGCACAGGAAATACAGTCAATAATACCATAATTACTATGTATAGTGCCAGGTGGGTAGTAGACTACTTGGGGGGATCATTTTGTAAATTATATAATTGTCTAACCACTATGCTATATACCTACCTGAAACTAATATAAAATAATATTGCACGTCAACTCTAATCGAAAAATACAAATTTTTTTAATGAGAAAAAAAAAAGAAATCAACTCTGTCAATACTTTGATCTTGGACTTCGAGCCTCCAGAACTGTGAGGAAATTCTATTGTTTAGGTGATCCACTCTATTTGTTATGGCAGACTGATAGGATCTCTCCAGCCCCTGTACACACACCTTCTGCTCCAGGCCGCTGGCCTGCTCCTGCCCCACGTCTCTATCACACTTGTTCCCACCTCTAACTGATTCTGTCTCCTAAAAACATTCCTTCTTCCCCTGCACCTGCTAAAATTTGGTTCAGTATAGATCTCACTTTTGTGAGGCGATGTCAGCCCTCCTAGGCCACAGCTTAACTATAATCTTTTCCTCTTCATTGACAAAATATCTCATACATTATTTTAAAAATAATAATGATGATGATGATAACGGCAACTATTAAGTGCAAAATATTTCTCTGAGAATTTTGCATACATCATCTCTTACATCTCAATGAAGTATTATAATCTGAATTTTATAGATGAGAAAACAGAGCCTCAAAAGAAATATATTGCCCACATCATGAAATTTTATTAAATTGTGAAGCCATAACTCAAACGCAATTCCTTTCTCCCTTCTTTCTTTCCTGTCTGCCTGCCTTTCTTCCTTCCTATCAGCCCCTGCAAGAGAATGGATCTTATTTTCCTATTACTTGTCATGGATATATTTAACTTTCAGATGCCATCTCCTCCAGGAACTGTCCAGGCTCTCTCAGGTCTTTGGGGATCCAGAGCCCTCCTAACATCACACTATCCAAATGTCACCATCATCAGAATCACTTGAGGATCCTGTCTGAATCCTGTCTGAATGGGCCCACCCCACCTCTAGACATTCTGATTAAAAGATCTGGGGAAAGGCTCAAAGTTTGCAGTTTTTCAGCATTATTGAGGTATTACTGACAAATAAAAGTGTATTACATTTAAAGTATACAGTGTGATGATTTGATATATGTATATGTTGTAACAGGATCCCTACCATTGAATTAATTAACACATCCACCACTAAGGTACTCTTTTCTTACAAGGGTCTTTAGAAAATATTGAGTGACTGAATGACCATACTTCGTCAATGACTACCACACAACTATACCCATGGACTAGATAGCTTACAAAAGGACTCTCCCAGGACACAGCTAGCTGCACAGTACCTCCAGAGAGGCTCAGTCCCCTGCCGTGTGTCAGACTCAGCAGTGCAAGTTGGGTCCAGGCTGCCAGAAACCAGCAGCTGGGCCTTGGCAGGGGATTTTACCTATGCCAGAGGAAACTCTCTGGTTCTACTTCGGGTGAAGTATAAGGATATGGCCTCAGGTGTCCCATGACTCAGTCTATTGTTCTATCCCCAGGCCCTATTTCCTCTCACCAGCAACCTCTGGGGCTTGAAGTGCCTTCACATACCTGTAGCAGTTGTTGTGGAATTTGTTGTAAGAAGAGAGAGTGATCAGGCCCCCCCATGCAGCGGATAAAGAGAAGAAAATCTGAGTGGCAGCATCTTTCCACACCTGGGAGGCAAAAGGGGAGAAGAGTCAAGGTCACTGAAAGGGGCTGGCCCATGGGAAGGGAGTCTGCCATGACAAGTGACACATCTCCCCAGGGAAGACACAGTCAGGGACAAGATGACTTTTGCACCAACATAAATAAGAAACACACATTATTTGTGCTGGAAGCCCAAAAGGCAGTAAATTACCTGAGAGATCTCAACTCCGTTCTAGTCAAAGGAGAGGAATTCGATACACTACACACACATTTCATGCTTCTGTTTCCTATCATGTAAAACTAAACGGAAGGGGAGAGCCCTTTCTTTAGCTGCATATACTCTCAAAAAACAATTTGCAGCAGCAAGATATATTCGTGGATACAAAATAGAAACCTGTTAAATTGACATTCCTACAGATTACAACTGCTATTAAAAATTTGAAATTCTACAGCCCCTCATCGTAAAGCAACCTCTATAGTGTTCCATCCTTCTTGAACTTGGCTGACATAGCCTCTTGGTTCTCTTGGTGATTTCTCTTAATTGTCTTCATAGAACTCCA
>NW_011889102.1:1714443-1722530 GCF_000151845.1 Pteropus vampyrus | reverse complement strand
TCTCCCCAGGGAAGACACAGTCAGGGACAAGATGACTTTTGCACCAACATAAATAAGAAACACACATTATTTGTGCTGGAAGCCCAAAAGGCAGTAAATTACCTGAGAGATCTCAACTCCGTTCTAGTCAAAGGAGAGGAATTCGATACACTACACACACATTTCATGCTTCTGTTTCCTATCATGTAAAACTAAACGGAAGGGGAGAGCCCTTTCTTTAGCTGCATATACTCTCAAAAAACAATTTGCAGCAGCAAGATATATTCGTGGATACAAAATAGAAACCTGTTAAATTGACATTCCTACAGATTACAACTGCTATTAAAAATTTGAAATTCTACAGCCCCTCATCGTAAAGCAACCTCTATAGTGTTCCATCCTTCTTGAACTTGGCTGACATAGCCTCTTGGTTCTCTTGGTGATTTCTCTTAATTGTCTTCATAGAACTCCAAAAGACCTCTCAAGAGTTTTTGAACTAGAAATTTATATGATTTGTATGACGGACTTCCCATCATTTTCATAAATGAAATCTGGTTCTAAAATTGTGCTTAAAATATGTGAAGACAAAGTTCAAGCGTGTGCCAGCAAAGTCTAGACCTACCCCAACATCTATTCTCCCGTATTCCTTAATAGCAAAGCTGTGGTTTTATTTAAAGGCAGTCATTCATCCAGCTACACGACCGCCTCCCAGCATCGAGAGGACGTGAAGCTAGGTGATAATCATATTATTTAGTTTTTGGCCAACGATGTGAAAATCAAATGTGATGTGAGATTTCTGGGAGTTACCCAACTTTTAAAGAGAAGGAGAGTGTCTATATCTACCCCTTTCCTCACCCCTTTGTGCTACCTTGAATGCTGATATGATGGCTGGAGCTCTGGCAGCCATCCTGAAGCTATTCACTGATGACGGTGGGGCAGAAAGACAGAGGCCTGGGCCCTTGACTACACTATAGAGCCACCCAACACACTAGGCTGCTTTAGTGCATGCAAGTGAAATTAACTTCCATCTTGTTTAAGCTGCCATTATTTGGAGGTTTTTTGTTATGTGCAAACTCAATCCTAGCTATGTGTTCCTAACGTATCCTAGAAAAGCATATATTTCTTTAAGGTGAGAAAAATCACTTCTTATTAAGCAGCCACCTCTCTCATTTGGAGGTTTCTGGATTGGGAATCTTAGAGTAAGATGTGTCTGTACAGAATATGTCGAGAGAAATACAAGTGTGTACTGGCCCTGTGTCGGTGTGCCAGAAATAGTCAAATGTGTCTGAGCCCTTTAAAATAGAATTGCTTGTGGTCTGCCTAAGTGCTGTTATTTTCCAATCAGCAAAAATCCATTTCCAACATACTATAATTAGTACCAGATGAGGGGTATGAGGTGGCCCAAAGCTATTAACGGAATTTCATTCTTCATTTCAGCCTCTGCTGCTAACCCAGATGTAGGACAACTATTCCAAGAATCTGAAAAACCCCAGCTGCCCACTTCTCATTAAAGATTTCCTGAGTGCATAACATTCTAAGATTATCAGGACCTTGTGAAAGAGAACAGTGAGATGCCTATGGGAAGAAGTCTGACTCCTTCTGTCCAACAGCGTCCCAGCTCAGGACCCATCCCCATGTGCCATTCCCCCCATGGGCATGTCGTAACGAAACCATAAGCCCACCGTAGCATCCGTGAGTTTCTCCCACTTAGGTGTGATGAAGTACCAAATTCCAGCGCCAGCTCCGGGCAGGGTGACTCCTCGGATGAGGAGAATCACGAGCACGACGTATGGGAACGTGGCCGTGAAGTACACCACCTGGAAAAACCATCCAACAGAGGGACCGTACTGAGCAGACCTGTAGAACATGCCAAAGGAGCATCACCAAAGGTCAAGTGGCTTCTGTCACCTGGAAACAGTGCCTGATGGTGAGGGCAGCCAGGTAGTTTTCCCCAAACTCTGCCAGGGCTGGGGACACTGGGAAGGTACTGGGACCAAAGATGAGTCAGAGAGAGCCAGTGAAGCCTGTGGGAGGACACCCGCGGCTGTGGGGTGCATGAGCCTGCAGTGTGGATGGCTAGGGGTGAGTCAGCTGCTGAGTGGACAACTAACTCCCTGAGGAAACTTCCTCCTCAACTCCTACCCCACCCTCTGCTTGACACCCCAAATTCCACCATTAGAGATGACTCCTTTTAGCTTAAGCCTTCCATTTTTGTTTATACAGACATCTTAAATGAGGCAGCCTGGTAAGGTGAAAAGACCCTGATCTAAGAATTAGATCACATTTAGATTAAAATGAAATCGCACCTCTGGTACTGAGAGGCTATGAGACCTTGGACAAGCTACTAAGCTCCTTGAATCTGTTTCTGCATCTGTAAATGGGGACAATAGTACTTTTCTTAAAAATAAATAATCGTGAAGATTAAATGAATCCCTAGCATAGTGCCAGATTTATAAAAGGTAGTCACTAAATATAATTAAGTTCGACAAGCATTTACCAAGGGCCTACTAAGAACTGGATACTTTGCCAGACATTAGATGCGTAAAGATGAAGGCATTCATGACCTCGAAGACCCAGAGACAGCGTCTGGATAATAGGCTAAACAATACACAAAGAACACTTTGTGTATGAAGTTCCAGAGGAGGGCATTGTACTCAGCCTGGGAGTTAACTAAAAGATTCACAGAGAAGACACATAAGATGGCTCTTAGAGGCCAAGTGCAACATGAGCTGGGGCAAGGTGGGAAGGAGAAGGAAGTAAGCAAGCAGGTGTGTGAGGGCAAAGTTCTAATCACTCACTATTAGAACAATATAAAGTTGAGGCTAAGAGTGAGGGAGGGGCGCTGGAGACATGGAAGGAGACTCTGTCATGGGAGGCCTTGAATGCCAGCCGAGGGATGCTCCTGGATTCTGGATGAGAGGGAGGGACCAGAGTCGAGAAACATTTGGGAAGTAACGTCAGCAGAACTTGGGGACTGTGGTTGGATGGGGATGGGTGGGAGACGCTTTCCTTCCTTATCTGTCAGTCAGGCTGAAGGAAGGGCTTGGGATCAGGACTTGATGGATGAAGAGAACAGCCTGTGAGAGCTCAGGCTCTACAATCCCCCGGGCCTAAGTTCAAATCCCAGCTCTATCATTTACAAGGTGGGCCACCTTGAGAAGTGATTTAATCTGAGTCTCAGTTTCCACACCTGCAAAGCAAAGTTAATAGCATATTCCTCACGGGACTGTTGGAAGAGTACAATGGGACAATCCATTCAAAGTGCTACCAGCCTGGGGACAATGGAAACAGAAGTGCCACTTCAGTCGTGCCTATGACTCACCAGTCCTAAGTTTAATAACACTGACAACCTTAGGCTCACAAGCCGGTTACATCCCCCAAATGCATTAAAAGACACAAAAAGGATGAGGTTAAGCTCCCGTTTCGGCCCATCAAACCCTCTCTGATCCATGGGGTGGGTGGATACAGCCAGCTAGGTGAGCGCTGTTGGGTCACAGATGCTCCATTCTCACCTGCAGCCTTCCATGCTGGGGCACCTGGAACACCAGCCTCCTGGGAGGGAGACAGAGACCCCACCGTGCACTGGCTGCACTCTCTAGAGCCTGTCAGGAGGGCTCCAGAATGGCAGTGACAGGCAGGCACCAGGATTTCAGGGAATGCGGACTGATTTGGGAACTGGCAGGGGATAGACTGAAGGTGAGAGTTAAGAGTAACATATATCTCTTAGGGCCATTTCATTAAGCATTTGGGGTGTATCAGTAAGCATAACAAAGACCCCCACCCTCAAATAGCTTTTATTCTAGCTAGAGAGATGCACGGTCAGTGGTAATCATAATAATATCATTGGTGGCATATATGAAAGTGATGAGTGCACTGGGAAGAAAGGAAGTAGAGAGGGATAAAGAGGGGTGGGACGTGGGAGGGAGGACGCTGGGAAGATGGCCATATTAACTTGGCAGACAGGCAAGGCCTCCTCGAGGAGCTGCCCAAGACTTGAAGGAAGTGAGAGTAAGCCAATTGGGAATCTGGAAGAACATTCCAGATGGAGGGAACGACTAGAGTAAGGCCCTAAGCAGGGACTGTGCCTGACTTCTAGGAACAGCAAAGAGGCCAGTGTGGCTGGGGCGGAGCACAGGGAGGAAAGGAAGTCAGGGTAGGGGTCACGTGGGGGACAGATCCTGCAGAGCTTTATCCTGTGGGAAATGGGAGCTGCCGCAGGAATTTGAGCAGACGAGTCACATGATCTAACCTTTTAACTGAACCAGTGGCTACCTTGCGAGAATACTGCAGGGGCACAAGAGGAGAAGCAGAGACAGCTAGCTCTTAGGAGGCCACAGCGGTAATCCAGACAAGGGACAATGATGGCTCCAACGAGGTGTCTCAATGAAACTGGGAGAATGGTCAGACACTGGATATATTTTGCAGAAAAAGCCAACAGAATTTCTTGACTGATTTAATGTAGAATGGGTGGTGGGAGAAGAAATGATGACCCCAAAGTTTTTGGCCTCAACACATGAAAAGGTGGCGTTGCCATCAGCTGAAATGGGGTGAGTTGCAGGTTAAGGAAAGATGAGAAGTTGTTTCTTCCTCTAAACCCAGTTACTTTTCAAGGCCAAACTCATTCTGGCTACAGACCAGGGGTGGGCTGGCCTCCTTTACTCTGCACTGCTACCTCCAGAACAGGAGGCGGCTTCCCTGCCCTCCAGGACAGCAGTCTCCCCTCCCTCCTTGCTCTGAAGCAATCGGATTCCTAGGGACGGTGGGGGAAGGGCAGCCTGCTCCCTTCTAGTCCTGCCAAACTTGCTTCTCTCCCTCCCTTTAAGTAAAACCCTTCCATGCGTAAGCGAAGCCCATCCATGCACAAAATTATGAAACCCCAAAGCATCTGACATTTCAGGAGAAAACCGCCCACCCCAGGATGGCCCAGGCTGTCCTCCCAGCTGTTGGATGCAGTTGGGGAGAGGAGATGTTTACAAGGGCAGGGCAGGGCCCTGAGCAGTCTGACTTCCTCACCCCACCAAGACACTAGGAGCAGAGTAACAACTAAAGAATACCTTTCCACCTCCTGACCATGTGGGGCTGGTGGGAAGTGAAGAAGAGGACATGACTGAGATAGTGGGGCCGGCAGGAAGAAAACCCCAAGACTGGCACCAGCCTAACCAGCTAACTGTTCCCATTTGACTATTGGAGACTGTTCAGACTCAACCATTCCTGGAGCTCCCTCTGCGGATCGGCTATTAGTCCCACTTGCATGGTGGCAAACTGAGGCTCAGGTTGTATCTCACAAGGAGTTAAATACCTCACTCAAGGTCTCCCAGCTGGAGCCAAGATCTAAACTTGAAGCTTCCTAACTCCAAAGCCTATGTTCTTTCCATTAATGCCCCTCTGTGGGCCACACGATGGGACACGTGAGGCAGGGCCAGGATTAGGAAGAGGCAAGTGAGGCACTGAGGGTGCAATTTAAGGAAGCGCCCACACTCAGGGTCCAACCTAGCCCTTGCAGGAACTTTTTGCCACCTCAAATTTCATGCTTAGGTACTTGCTGGCCTCACCAGGCCTGGGCCCTGGTGTGGGGGATGCCACTTACTCTGTAGATGGTGATCCTGCTGAACTGAAAGGGCCCACAGTCTGGTTTATAAATCCTGGGGATGCCTCAGATCTGAGCCAGGTGTACATGGAGGCATTATGCCAGCTAGTTCCCTTGTTTAGGGGTGGGGGGAGCTTCCGAATGCACCTGTTTCAGAACGGTACTGTCAGAGGAGTTAAACTTGAACAGTAATGAATTACACTTGGCAGGAGTGACAATGTCTAGTTGATCTGAGCCTGCTGGCTTGACACCTGGCTGCATTTTCCTCACAGTGGGAGCCCTGAACAGGTGGTAAGGTAAGGCCCCACCAGCCTGTGCTAGCTAATTAGGTTAGCTTTGTGTTGTTGCCATAACTCTCAGGTAGAGCAGCCCCTGAGGTCAGATGGGCTGCATTTGACCTTCAGGCTGCCTGCTTGTGCCCCTGCCTCTGGAATTCTAGCTGCTCAAAGGGAGACTGAGATCTCCTAGGCGACAGCTGGCCACTCTGGTCTCCTTAGGCCCTGAGCAAGAGGAACTGAGCTTATCTTGATGCAGGAGGAGGACAGAACTGCTGCTTAGACAAGTCTGTTTATGGAATTACAATCACAAGGAATGCGTCACAGTAAGAAGATCCAGCCAGCGCATTCACCCTGGCTTTCAAATGATGCTCCGTGATTAATGTCTGCACACTCCAAGACAATGTCATTACTTCTGGTGACAGTCCTCATTTAAAAAAAAAAAAATGATCATTAATTCCTAGCTGGCCGCCTTTCTCAATGAAGCAGAGAGATCAGTTAGCAAACCTAAAAGAGAAACTTACCTGCTCCGGGCTACTCAAAAAGTCCCATTCTGGAAAGCCCATAAAATCTAGCACCAAGGATTAAATTTTAGATCAAGGGAAGAAACTGGCTGTAACACCATCATAAATCATCACAGACGAATAGAAACACTGTGATCTTCGCAGCAGTACCCAATGTCTTGCTTTCGTACCTTGGGACTGAGCTTAGAGTGGAAGTTCCATCATCTCCAGAGAGGCAGCTAAATGATATAGCTCAATGAGAGCGGCCAAGTATTTGCCCAACCAAGATCCCACTGGCAGGACTATATAGGGTCATTATGCTAAAGGACTAAAAAAGGCTGCTCTACATTTTAGTTCAAGTGCCACTGGGCATATCCTAAGGTGGAGGCTGGAGCCACGTGTGGTGGAAAAGTGTTGGGCTGGGGGTGGGAAGAAAGGCATGAAAGGCTGAAAACATGGTGGTTGGGAGTGGGGAGAAGGGAGGGATCCACTACTCAGTTTTGGTCTCTTTCCAGCCTCTTGGCAGCAGCAATAACTGACCTGGCAGCCAGACTAAGAGGCAAAATGCTGGCCAGCAGCACTAATACTAGAGTTCATGGAAAGTGACCAAATCAGATCAGGGAGGCCCCATCTGCTGGACGAAGTTGAAGGAAACCAATCCCTGCACCCCCCACCCTATGTCAGGGGCTCTGCGTACATTTTTTTTTTTCATTTAATCATTAAAACAGCCCTGAAGGAAAGATGTTATCATCTTATTTTACCCACAGGAGTGAAGCCACTTGCCAAGGCCCAACGGCTACACAGGACCAGAATTAGAACTATGCCCACGTCTCGTCTCTTCCCAGTGCTCCTTTACCTGCTCGTGACACAAACACCCCCCTAGGTGTCCCAGAGCTTTCTCTTAGATAAACACAAGTTCTTACTTTTCCTGAAGTCTTGATTCCTTTTGCCAGAGACGCATACACAATTACCCAAGCTAGGAAGAGGCAGAAGGCTAGTGGCCACCTGATCTCCCCAGGATATTCAATCCCTGCAGAGATCTTCAGCACAAAGTACCTAAGAATGGGAGAGAAAGGAGGGAGGGAGGTGACAGTCTGCAGGCATTACTCTCCCAGCAGAGCCAGCTGCCTTGAACAAACTCCAGCATCCCTACCCTCCCCATTAGGGATCTTATCAGATCGAGTTGCGAGGGATCCACTAAAATGGGCTCCTGCACCCACAGTTGTTTGCAGAGAGACCGACTGGATTTACCCTGCTCTTCATGATGTGCTGGGAGGCCACTTATGTCCCAAGACAGGCTCTGAACAAGACTATGTCAGCTCCGCTGTCATCAGGAGCAGCCCCCGGAGAAGTACAATGAATCCAACAGCATCGAAGGTCCCAGTACAGGTATTACCAAGGTTGATGTCTTTATAGAAGGTCATATCACTAATAGAAACTGTAAAATGTTCAAGGATGGTTTTTCTGTGGTTTTTTTTTTTTTGTATTGTTCTACTCTTTTATGAGAATGTATTCCAACATCGTTTGCATAATTTTAAATAAAAAAATCAGTATAGGGTCACTATGCTAAATGACTAAAAAGACTGCTCCACATTTTAGTTCAAGTGCCTAAGGCAAAGGCTGGCTAAAGTGTGAAAGCGGCCGGGCCGGGCCTTACTCAAGGACCACATTCAAAGACAGATACCAGCTGCAAACAGAAGGCTGCTGCTGGTTATCTGTAGTTGCAGTCGACAACCTGGGTAT
>NW_011889102.1:1707628-1714393 GCF_000151845.1 Pteropus vampyrus | reverse complement strand
GGCCCCATCTGCTGGACGAAGTTGAAGGAAACCAATCCCTGCACCCCCCACCCTATGTCAGGGGCTCTGCGTACATTTTTTTTTTTTTCATTTAATCATTAAAACAGCCCTGAAGGAAAGATGTTATCATCTTATTTTACCCACAGGAGTGAAGCCACTTGCCAAGGCCCAACGGCTACACAGGACCAGAATTAGAACTATGCCCACGTCTCGTCTCTTCCCAGTGCTCCTTTACCTGCTCGTGACACAAACACCCCCCTAGGTGTCCCAGAGCTTTCTCTTAGATAAACACAAGTTCTTACTTTTCCTGAAGTCTTGATTCCTTTTGCCAGAGACGCATACACAATTACCCAAGCTAGGAAGAGGCAGAAGGCTAGTGGCCACCTGATCTCCCCAGGATATTCAATCCCTGCAGAGATCTTCAGCACAAAGTACCTAAGAATGGGAGAGAAAGGAGGGAGGGAGGTGACAGTCTGCAGGCATTACTCTCCCAGCAGAGCCAGCTGCCTTGAACAAACTCCAGCATCCCTACCCTCCCCATTAGGGATCTTATCAGATCGAGTTGCGAGGGATCCACTAAAATGGGCTCCTGCACCCACAGTTGTTTGCAGAGAGACCGACTAGATTTACCCTGCTCTTCATGATGTGCTGGGAGGCCACTTATGTCCCAAGACAGGCTCTGAACAAGACTATGTCAGCTCCGCTGTCATCAGGAGCAGCCCCCGGAGAAGTACAATGAATCCAACAGCATCGAAGGTCCCAGTACAGGTATTACCAAGGTTGATGTCTTTATAGAAGGTCATATCACTAATAGAAACTGTAAAATGTTCAAGGATGGTTTTCCTGTGGTTTTTTTTTTTTGTATTGTTCTACTCTTTTATGAGAATGTATTCTAACATCGTTTGCATAATTTTAAATAAAAAAAATCAGTATAGGGTCACTATGCTAAATGACTAAAAAGACTGCTCCACATTTTAGTTCAAGTGCCTAAGGCAAAGGCTGGCTAAAGTGTGAAAGCGGCCAGGCCGGGCCAGGCCGGGCCGAGCCTTACTCAAGGACCACATTCAAAGACAGATACCAGCTGCAAACAGAAGGCTGCTGCTGGTTATCTGTAGCTGCAGTCGACAACCTGGGTATATACTGCAGTCACGGTCTGTCTGGTGACCCCCACATCCCTGGTGGTGGCCTGTAGCGCCTGGCCCAAAAGTGGGCAAGCAGCCTCCCTCCTGGGGCTGGAGGCTGTCACAGGGATAGTGAGTCCTGCTAAGAATCAGACAGTCCCTTCAACTCCGCAACAGTCAAGCCATGCATCCCGGATGCAAGTGCTGCGTTTGTAGGTTGGTGATTTTCCGCGATGTGAGCAAAGGGCCAGCCAGAATCCAGACTCGACAGGACCACAGAAGTGATGGCCTAGAACGTTCTGACCTGCTGAGGGAACTGAAGGCAGTAGCACCGCTCCCCTCCAGCCAGCTAGCGTGTGACAACCTGAGAGGCTGTTTTGTAGGGTACAGCCACACTTTTCAGGACAGGGATGGCCACGCTCTGTGGTGACAGAGCCTCTTTCAGTCTCAACCCCTGAGACAACCTGGATTCAAGAGCTAAGTAGAAGTAACCAAGGGTGGAAGTGACCTGGCTCTCAAAACTTAGGGATTGTATTTCCTAAGCAATGAGAAGGATCTACCCCATGGCTCTGCCTCCTAAAGGGATAAACTGCTTAGCCAACAATCCACAGCACCCTGGTCAACTTCGTCCATTAATAAGGGATCCTGGATGAGTCCCAGGAAGCTCCTAAGAACATTTCCTTTTGGTCTAAAACTGGTCCTACAGGACTAGGAAAGACCATGAAAAGCAGATTCACAAGTCATTTTACAATATACGTAACCACGTGGGTTATGTGACCATCCAACCACTAGGTCAGACTCAGTTTCTCAGTGCTCAGGGTGAATCTCCGCTCATCCTCACTGCTCCTATGTCATCTTCAAAAAGGGATTATTTCATCATTCAGTCTAATTCTCCCTTCTGTTCTTCAAGGGACAACCATGTCCCCTCTGAATCTGTACAAAAGAGAAACCTGGCATAGGAATTGATGGCAATTGAGAGGACTGGCACGGATATTAGTGACCACGTTTTATTACCTAAGTAAAGGCCACAAACCGGGACCCGACTGATATATGCATTTTATTTAGCCCCAGTGTTTTATTTGAATTAGTTCGCTAACATTTACAGTGGGAAAACCACATGAAAATTTGGATTTTATTTCCAACTTTTCTTATAAAATGGAAACTCTGGCTGTACTGCCCACATTCCCACCATGATCAGTTGGAGCTGAGCACCAGCTGCCTCCCTTACCCATAGCAGACATTCTCTCCAATTTGCCACAGTCCCCACCATTCTCTGTCATCCTACTCGATAGGACTTCACTCATTTGCCTGGCAAGCACCTCCCTGCCGGAGTCGCTGAGCACATTGGAGTTTACAACCCCCAACTTAGGGCTTAACTAGAGAACATTCTTTATTTATCCTCTGTTGAACCCTGTCTACATATACCTCCCTTAAGAAATAATTCCATGAACTTCACTCAATCGTCCTGTGGTGGCTGAGGATAGAGTCCCTGAATATCGGTTGTCAACATCTGGCAACACAGATGTGAGACTGTTTTTTTAAAAAATGAGCTAGTTCTTTAAATCTTTGACCATGACTTGTTTTCTAATGTTTTGCATCTCTTCTCTTCTCAGGTGAGGAAGACAAAAACAAACAAACAAACAAACAAACAAACAACACACACACACACACACACACAAACTAGTCAATTGCTTAGATCACACTGGATGGGATGAAAGTTTTGCAACATTTTTGTCATCAACATCATGAATTACAGCAGCACCAATTCTGTTCCCACCAGCATTCAGCCAACTCTCTTCTCCAGGCCCAGAGGTACGACAATCTGCTCTTGGAAACCAAACCAGGGTTAAAATCATCCTCCCTGATCACTCAAGTAGGTAGAGAGGGTGTACAGGGATATAACACACCCCTAGGGCTGCCCATACTTTTAGCTTGCCTGTTGAGTGTTCATTAATTCCCTAGGATTCTCTTAGAAAGTAAAAAAAAAAAAAAAAAAAGGCATCTTACTTGAAATACTCTTCACTCCCACTGACGAACGTCTTGTTGGCCTGGCTGGTGAAGTTAACCATCGTCAAGTTGGGATAGGCAGTCATACAGAAAGTCGAGTTCTTGATCTGTATTTTGGGATGGTCACTGATGACACAGGAATCTGTTTAGAAGAGGACAGAATAGAAACACAGTGACGTCTGTAAAGAAAACATACACATGTGTCTTTCTAGCAATTTAAAAACAAAAGCCAAAAACATTTGTCAAATATTGGAAAGTAACTTTTTGAAAAAGTTTTAACTGAGCAAAGCTAGATGGAGATGAATCACGGAATTATGTTTTAGTCATCACATAGCCCCACAGCAGTGCTTTGTACTGATAACAGTGGCTCTCATTTGTAGAGCACTCCCTATGAGGCACATGCTGTGCTAAGCACTTTACACTTTGCATGCATTATCTCATTTAATGCTCACAACCCCCTAGGCAGTAGGTCTTATTATCTCTGTTTTTAAAATGAAGGGAAAAGGCTCAAAGAGTTTAAGTACTTCTCCTGAAATAACACAGCTAATGAGGAAGAGAATCAGGATTCTAACCCAGATCCCATGACTCCACAGAAAATAAATAACTTGCAGAGTTGAATTTAATCAGACATAAGCAAACCTCCTGAAGAGCTACTGCCACAGAAAGCTTGCTAGTATGTTCACCTTGAACTCACTGCCTGGCACAATGGCTGACATATAGTTAGTATTCTAAGATACATGCAACTTGTACTTTTGACACCCTCACATGGGTTAGTAGAGGCAGCGACCATGCCGTGTGCTTGTGAGCCTACAGCAAGACCTAATACAGTGGTTCTCAACTGGGGATGAATCTGTCCCCAGAGGACACTTGGTAATGTCTGAAGACATTTTTAGTTGTCACATCTGGAGGACAGGGTACTACGAGCATCTAGTAGGTAGAGGCCAAGGATGTTGCTAAACATCCCACAATGCATAGGACAGTCCGCCACAATAGAGAATTATCCAGCCCAAAACGTTGACAGTGCCAAGGCTGAGAATGCCTGACCTAGGCTGCGGGGGGGGGAAAGGGAACTAAGCATGTGAATCTTAGTATGGCCAGCACTGTATTAGATACTTTAATAATTATATTCTTGTGAAATCCTCATACAACTTGGGAGGTGCATACTATTATCCTCATTTTAAATAGGAAGAAGCTAAAGTCTTTCTAACCATATTATAATGCCTGTCTGACAGCTTTATCAATGCTGATCACTTGACAGTACCTTTTAAATAAAGAATCCACCAGGACTAATCCCAAAGGTACTATTTTATAAAGGAGCAAAAAAAGTAACGGTAACAACGACTAACAGTTAAATGGCATTCACCATGTACTGTTTTAGTGCTTTACACGTATTAACTAATTGAAGCCAACTGTCACCCCTATGCGGTAGATATTGTTATTATCTCTCTATTATAGATAAAGATACTTTTCTGGGGCCAAAGCCATAGAGAAAAACGAGAAGGCAAACAGGTACTCTCTCTTTGAAGGGTGTGTTCTTAACCTCTCTACTGTGAAATAGAGAGCAGGGATCATAAACTCAAACACCTTCAGAAGCCAAGTTGGTGACACAAACGAGAAAGGCATAAAATGGAGGATGGTAAGGAGACGCGAGGACTCTGGCAAACCAGGGAGTACTCCAGCCAGTCAGGGCCATACGTTACCAGGTGTTCTCGCCAAAGAGAGAGAGAGAGCGAATAGAAAATCTAGATATTTATATGAAATCTCTCTATTTTAAAATGTTGGAAATAAGGCTAAGGTTTTTTTTGTTTAAATATTGCGGGCCAAAGAAAAAGCACATGTAGCCTAGATCTGGTGCATGTACTCCCAATTTATGCTCCCTGTGGAACTGCAAAGTGGGTATGACTATGGGTTCAGGAGTTCCACTAGCCGCGAGAGTTTAGATGAGTTTCTTTATCTGTCCAAGCCTCCATTTTCTGATAATAGTTGTATCTATGGGAGAACTAAACTGAGATCACAAATGAAAAACTTTCATACAATGCCTAGCACACAGTTGGACACAATACATTTTAGCCATAACTCAATCATCATTGTTACACCTTTTCCTGGGGTGACCGCCTCTAGTCCTCATCATCATCTCCCACAATCCTACTTGCCAGACATAAATTACCTACTGCCTCCCACACATCCCCCAGAATATCTCATAATATTGGTAATATTGGATAAAAATTAAAACAATGATAAGAATCCTTTCCCTCTGATTAGTTTAGACCAGAGTTTTTCAACAGCAGTACTACTGACCTTTTGGACCAGATAATGCTCTGTTGTTTGGGGCTGTCCTGTGTATGCAGGATATTTAGAAGTGTCCCTGGTATCTGCCCACTGGATGCATCCACCCCCCAGTTTTGACAACGGAAACTGTCTAGCAACATTGCCAAATGTCTCCTGCAGAGTCTACTGGGGTGGAAAACCATTACTTTCAGTCGTCAAAAAATCTTCCTTAGCCTAATCAAATAGTAGAGTTTCAGGGGGGATTCTGAACTAATAATTATCAGATATTTACTGAGGAGGCAGTTGTTTTTCCCAATAGTGACTTGAATGAAAACAATTAAAGCACCATCCATCCATATTCTTTTGTCTGCCACTAAGCACATAGTTATTTCTCACCCTCCTGCCAAAAAGTACATCCATTATCCCCTAAAACTGAAGAGATTGCTAACACGCTGGCAAGTGCCAAACCGCTTGCTTCCAAAACTGCCATTGTGAAGCACACAGGCAGCTTCCCTGGAGACTCTCTGGGTTACTGCTGCCGCGGCAGTACAAGGTCACAGCGTTCCTGCGGCACTGCAGCAGGGCTCCTTCAATCAAACTTCCTGCAATATCCCTTCCCACCACTGGATGGCAGACGCGTGTTTCCGCGCCTTCAGGTCGGCCCGAGGCCGAGTCATCAGAGAGCTCTGCGGCCCAGCAACCCTGAACAAAGAACAGCGATAATGATCATGCTAAATTGGAAGCTGCTGGAATGGGATTCTCTTTACTCGGGCAATTATTAATAAATGAAAGCACACGAAAGGCTAGGGAGAAAAGGAATCATTTAATTAAAATTCTAATGAAAATTAAGCCATTCCAGAAATAGAAATGGTATTTATGTGGTTCCCATTTTAAATGACCCGGCTAGCTCCTAATTTCACAGAACAGTCACTGGTCTCACTTGGCAGGGCACTGGATTAGCCGTTCTCCATTACAGATACATGGGGGGTTGAGTGCCCCTAAGGAAGACAGTCTTTCTTACAACCTATACTTTAGAGATATAGGACAAATTCAGTCTCTATCCATGGACAGGGCCGGGGCTGTTCTCTGGGGCTGGAGCAGCTCTGGGGCCTTGGCATCTCGAACCTGAGGGAGGGCTCTGGGAAGTGTGTCCCTAGCAATGCTAAGAGGGCCGCAAGGTACATACCTTCCTGCTGTGATTGAAGGTCATAATGGCAGGCGATCTACTCCCTTTCCCCTGGGACCAGCTGCCTGCTATCACAAGGGTAATATAGTTATGGGTCGTGAGGGAGAGGGTGAGCCTGGAAGTCAATTTGTGGAATACTGCACTAGGGGAAGGAGTTGTTTCCTAAACAAGCTTCTTCCAGAA
>NW_011889102.1:1687289-1706648 GCF_000151845.1 Pteropus vampyrus | reverse complement strand
GTTGAGTGCCCCTAAGGAAGACAGTCTTTCTTACAACCTATACTTTAGAGATATAGGACAAATTCAGTCTCTATCCATGGACAGGGCCGGGGCTGCTCTCTGGGGCTGGAGCAGCTCTGGGGCCTTGGCATCTCGAATCTGAGGGAGGGCTCTGGGAAGTGTGTCCCTAGCAATGCTAAGAGGGCCACAGGGTACATACCTTCCTGCTGTGATTGAAGGTCATAATGGCAGGCGATCTACCCCCTCTCCCTTGGGACCAACTGCCTGCTATCACAAGGGTAATATAGTTATGGGTTGTGAGGGAGAGGGTGAGCCTGGAAGTTAATTTGTGGAATACTGCACTAGGGGAAGGAGTTGTTTCCTAAACAAGCTTCTTCCAGAATGGCCATTTGGGAGAGAACCTGGAACATCCATTGTCTGGACTCCCAACTTGTCCATCAGAACAGTGGCACTATAAAGCCACCTGTGTCTGTAAGTCAGAACACCATCACCTTAGTTCTAAGTCACCCCAGGACCCCAAAGAACCCAGAGCACTTCCACAAGGGATGGCCTGTCCGCAGCAATGGAATACACTCACATGCAGATAACACAGAGAACAGATGGGGGCTACACAAAGAAAGGGTGAGTGACACTTTGCTTTTTAACAGAGAAACGAAAAAATTTAAAGCACTAAGAATGAGATAAAATCTGCCCAGCCTGTCTATATACTCCCAGGGAATAATCAGAGTGAAAAATGTCCATTGTCTCTCTCTGCTCAGAGCTTACATAGTTTTTCTGGTTTATATCCGTCCACTATGAGCTTAGCTGTATAATGTCTTTATTCTGCCTTTAATGTTTCCTCAGTTATTGTGAGCGAAATTGAAAATTCCACAAAACCAGGGGCACCTCTACCCACATACCTGGCCTAGTCAAAGTGCTCAGCTTGCTTCAAAACACTCACGCACGCGTACACACACACACACACACACACACACACTTGCATACATAAACATATACAGATACTCTGACTATAAAAGAAATACCTGTCTATGATAGATAATACAGAAAAGAAAGAATGGCCCAAAAACCTTTTTGTGTATCACCTTCCTATGTTTTCTATCCATGCAGATATTGCTAGGAAAAACAAAAGTGTACTGGAAATCTGTATCCTGCTTTGATATTTAATATAATATGGTAAGGATTTCCCCATATTTTATAAATATTCATTTTTTCTTTATTATTATTATTTATGCTACAGCACCTGGTCTTCATAGGTGGTCTGCAATCCAAGTACTAACTAGGCCCGACCCTGCTTAACTTCTGAGATCAGACGGGATCGCGCTTGTTCAGGGTGGCATGGCCATAGACCGTGGAGTGTGGCTCACTGGGGCGTGAACCTAGGACCTTCTGCATGTAAAGCAGATATGCTATCCGCTACACTATGGAACCACGTCCTAGAAATATTTATTTTTAATGACTATAGAATACCTCATCTTATGCATTCACTGTAATTTACTGGAACTATGAAATTATTTAGCAATAACTTGAATTTTTAGTATTTCTAGTGTTTTCCAAGATTGTAAATGTGGCTGAACAATAATGTATAGTCCTTAACTGCAATCTCTGATTCCCCCTAAAAGAAAAATCTCCAGAAGTGAAATTACTAAGTCAAACTATTTGTTCAGACAAGCTTTCTTTTTACCCCATAGAACCTCAAATACAAACAGTTAGGTGACACCTGGACTGACATCACTCTGCTGAGACTGAGGGAGGAGAACCTGCTGGACCAAGGACTCTTCAGGAACCCTGGATGAGCAAAGGATCAGGGGTCATGAGACCCAAATCCCAGTGCTGATTCTACCTTTCAACTTACAGCCTGACACTTCCGCTCACTGAGACTTCAAGTCCAGTGAAATAGTGACTTCTCACCTGTAAAATAGTGATCACATCGCCTGCCCTTTAGAACTCATAGAGCTCTTATTAGAAAGAGCAGAGACATCATTTATAAAGCTGCTTTGTAGACTGGGGAGCTTTTAGCATGGTAGTTAGGATGAGGATCTCGGGAGGCAGGCAAACTTGGGTTCAAATCCCAGGTCTACCACAGGTCTATGACCTTGAGCTCCAGTTCTTTCTTCTGTAAAGTAGAAATAATATTCAAAGCCATCTATTGGCTTGTTGTCCAACATATGTCCAACATTGGTAATTTTAGTAAAAGGGTTTAATATGGTGCTCGGCATGTAGTAATGATGCTAGCTATTACTATGAAGTATTAAGGTGCTCCACAAATATTAGTGGTTATTGTTAGTAGAGAATGGCGTTCCTTTCAGAGGACAGCTGCAGGACACCAATCACTATGACCCATGTGTCCCTGAGGGATGTCCCCAGAGAAGCTCCCATGGAGCCTGAATCAAGGCAACAGCCCTCCTCCAGCAGGCACATTCTTGAAAAGTGACTGTCCTCCTAGGCACAATCTGGAAAGCACAAGCAGGGTTCTGAGATGACCTTGAGGTATTTCTCCATTCCAGATCGCACATCCTGGAAAATGTGCCTGGCCTAACATGGCGATCATTTTCAGGAAGCCATTCTGGCAGCAGATCGTTGGTTGTGAATCTATGAACAGCTGCTGAGAGAGATTATCCCAGACGGCAGCTTTGCAGAAGTGACCACTGGCCTGGCAGCGACTACAGGGCAAAGAAGGTGAGGCACTCCATTCCAAAAGTGGTTAAGACCAGCTAACTAAGAGATGTGAAAAAATGGCAACCTAATGAGTTTTATCCTTGGGCGTACCTGGGGAACTTTAAAAATACAGATTCCCAGATCATCCAATTTAATTGATCTGGTGTGGCCCCTAAATGAAATTTCACTTTGTTAGTTCCCTAGGTGATTTTAATGTGTAGTAACTTGGGTCGAAAACCACTGCTCTAACCTAGGAATCTGTCAACATGAATATTGTAAAGATGAGGACACAGAGGCCCAGAGAGTCTAAGAGACACTTACCCTTGGTCACAATACCACTAGTGAGCCACGCACCTGGGACCCTCCACAAATCCTCATCCTGGGTGCACAGGGTTTGAATTTAATGGACACAAGTCTCCAGTTTGAGCTCTTCTCCAGTCTTACTCAAAGATTCTCTAGGTGGAGGTTGGTCATGTTGTATATGTGTATGACTGTGTGTATAAAAATAGTCCAGTGTGAATTTCTGCCTTTAGGTATGTGCATCTCTTGGTGGGCATGGGAGAAAAGAATGAATCCTTCTCTCTTCACATACTCCAAGGGCTAAATAATGTCATTCTGCAACGTGCGGGCTATAGGGACAAAAAGAGCTGATTTGGGTGCCAGCACTAGGAACCAATTATATAGAGATCACAGGACTCTGACCTCAGCACAGACCCAGCTTAAGGGAAATAACAGATCATCTGGAGAAAGAAGAAACCACTAGTTTATGGTGCCGATTAAGGTAACCGGAGCCTTCAAAGGTGACTGATACTAGCACCTTCTGTTTGTGTCTCTGTAAGACACAACTGCTATCATATCCTGTTTCTTTTCTCCTCACAGTAGTGAGGTAGGTAGGATGGATATTGTTACTGTTTCTATTTTTCAAATGAGAAAAACTGAGACCCAGAGAGAAGTTACCTGATGCAGACACACGTACCCTCAGGGGCCAAGATGTCTTATAGACCAGAAAGCCTTGCTGACAAATCCGCCTGCTCTTCCTCATGTTCACTCTCCTGCCTTTGACCCAACAGACTGATAGCTTTCCCGAGTCCTCAAGTTCCAGTGAATTTCGGGTCCGAAACCGTCCTCCAGAAGCACTCCCTGACTCCCCAGGCAGACTTCCTTTCTTCCAGGATTACATCATACACATTTCTATCAGAGGTCTCCAGTCTGTGTTTGTTCTCATATTTACCCCATTCACTGAGCAGTATTTTGTGAAGTATAGACCCAGAATCACTTGTATCACTCTCCTAGACTCGGACTTCATTGCTTTTCAAATTGTATCATGTATACAAGTCACCTGGGACCTTGTTAAAATGCAAATAAATTTCCAGAGCCCACCCAAATCTAATAAATCAGACTTTGGTAGGCCTGTAAATCTGCATTTTTAACAAACAATCCAGGTATTCCTGAGCAAATAAAAGTTTGATTACCACTTCTCTGGGCCACTAGCTCTTTAAATGTTAGAATTATGTATATGTTTATATTTTTTAGTCTCTATGCCATCAATACCTAGCATAGGGCCTGGCAAACATAATATGTGCTCAGTGAATCTTTATTGAATGAACAGACAAATGAATGCTTAGCCTAAGGTGGGTGTATCCAGACTCACCTAACAAGAGCTTGGTTTTATCCTTGCATTCTGGCGTGTTCCAAGGGTTGTTGCACGAGCCCCAGGGCAGCACAGAGACGAAGGAGGCAAACAGGTAGAAAAGCGTGTAACAGATAATCACGTTGTAGTATATGGCTATTAGGACGGAGATGATCAGCATTGCGATGCCGCAGCCTGTGGAAGCAAAATTTCCAGGATTTACGTCATCCCAAATCCTATGGAATTCTTACAGCTGGGCACAGGGAGGGGACCTAGGTCTTGCTCTCTTTTACAGATGGATACACTAATAGTGGAGTAGACTCTGTTTACCAAGGACATTGAGGCATTCTGCCGGGAATGGAATGATGCCGGAAGTGATCTTGGGCCATTCATCGGAGGGTCCATCAGAGGGAATTGATCAAATAAAGAAGGAAGGAGTGAGTTCTACTGATCACAAAGGCAGGTCTCCCTCTCAGGGGGCCGCATGGTGCCAGAGAGAGCAGGGTAGGGCTGAGGGGGCTGAGAGGCAGCGTGGACTCACCTTGTAGGGCTGGGATGGCCTTCCACACAGACACCGGCCCCTGGCTGGCAAACTGGCCCAGTGACACCTCTAGGAAGAAGATGGGCAACCCAGCCAGAGCCAGCATCATCAGGTAGGGAATGAGGAAAGCACCTTGGAAAGCAAGAATGGGAAGTGAGAGCCCTGGGAGGCCGAGGCTGGGCTCCAGCCCACCTTCATGCTACGTGGTGGGAGCTGACTCCCTCTCCACTTCCAGGAAGCTTTTGATGGTCCAGCGCAACCGCAGGCACCCAGGACATTTAAAAGCCCTCTTCTGAAAAGTACAAGGGTACCCTGCAAACGCACTCCTTTTTTCAATTCCCCACTGGATGCTAGGGTAGTGTGCTGGTCAGATTTTAGTCTTTTCTTTTTCTTATTAGAGTACTTCAATGTCTCAAAATTAAGCCCTTTCAGAATTCAACAAATCCATGTCTTTGACTCAGTGCTAGAGTCAGATTTGGTGAAATCTTGTCATCTCATTGGCACCTCCACCTTCCAAGGACCTAACATCTGCTAAGCTAGACTTTGGGAGCCCTCCTCAGCTTATAACCCATGTCACCTGCATACCTTCTGCAAACGGGGGATGGGCCTGTTCTGCCAGACAGGTGGCCCGGGTATCCATCCCTCTCCCACAACCGCAGCCATCACACACTTCTCAACATCCTTCTCCACATAAGAAGTCCCTACCATCCTTCTAGATCAACTCAAATGCTTCCTCCTCCAAGAAGTCTCCCTGGTCAGTCCTTCCACAGTAGCTTTCCCAGGCACTGAGCATCTGACAATCATTCCGACGGAGTCTTAACTAGACTATGGGGTTCTTTCCCTTCAAAGATTCGTGGGGTTGTTTTAGAGAAGCTTGGGGAATAGCCATGATCTCTTAAAAGGCTTGAATCAGAACACTGCTCCAGAAGGAAAGCTGATCTTTCTCCATTTCACTCCTTCTGCACACCCTTTCCCCAACTTCCTGTCCGGAGAAGGGACACTTTTTGCGCGGGTGGGGCGGGCAGTCGGGGGAGGCTCCCCAACCCAGGAAAACTCAACAGCAGCCCTGGGCTGATGACGAGTAAAATTAAGTGTCCTGCTTTGTCCTTTCCTGACAGAATTTTAGCGAAAGACGTGGTTTGGGCAATCCTTTTCTGCTCCTGGGAAGGAGGCAGTGAGCTCTCCACCCCGCGGTGAAGGCCGCGGGTGCTCGGGAGCCGCAGTGCGGAGAAGTCAGCTTCTCCCTCCTGGGCCTGGTCCCCCGCAGCTCAGAGAACTGCTGAGCGCGTGCAGGAGCCCCCTGCACTTGGCAGATCTCTGATAAAGCAAAGCGCAGACACTTTCACCAGCCAAACTCACTTGACTGGAACTCCCTCTCCCTACCCCGATCGTGTGTATTCACCCCGCTTCCTGTCACTGGAGGCTTTATTATAGCACCTCAGGCTCACTTCCTGCACCCTAGTCTGAGGACTGCCTGCAGAAAGCCAAGCGGAAACCCATCTGTGGTGCCTATATCTGAGTGGCCAGCACACATTCTTAGGTTTCCAGGGCCCCCCTGATTGCAAATGCTCTGTGGTCCTCATAAGTACTTGTCAACGTGTCCTAATTTGGAATTGGGTGTGGTGGGGGGAGGGGCGTGGAAGCTAACATTTTTTCCTCTTTTAATCGTCCTATGGAGCAATACTTGTCAGTTTCCCTATGCATCAAATTTCTCCTGGAGCCCACCCAAGAGACAAAAACAAACAAACAAACAAACAAACAAAAACAAACAAACAAACAAAACACCTTAAGCTGCCTAATTTGTTGGGGCAAATTAGGTCTCTGGTCTAGTTGAGAAACTGTGGGAGAGACTTCTAGGTACAAATTTTTATTCCTAGAGGGTAACTTGTCAGCCAACATAGGGGCGGCTGCTGGCACTGTAGAGCCTCAACAATGTGAGGGTAAGCAAAGGGGACCTTGGATGTGTCAGGTCCCTCCTTCACGGGTACAGAAGAGGTAGAACGGATCCTAGAGATCCGGCAGCTGATCCAAGTCTAACTGGCATCCTCACCTTTTCAGAAACGGTTTTTCTTCAAAAGCAGTTTCTTCCACCCAGTTAGGGCAAATGAAACGAAATCCGTTTTTGCTGAACGATTTTGCTAGCCAAAATAAGCCCCGCTCATACCCAAGAGGATATAGGTATGGGGTACTTCTGAGAGGTTTTTGAGAGCACAACACCCAGCTCCTCTCTGCTCTCACCTCCTCGTTCACCTACAGCCAGCATTCAGTACCATCTAAGTGCCCATTCCCAAAGTCTTCTATTAGGCTAGGATTTCCAGGTTATAATCTTAAAATATCTTTAATTCGATGTCCAGAACCACACAGCTACTGGTGGTAAAGTCATTTAGGTACACGGAGTGCAGCCCTACCTGAATACATGTTGGGTTAGTTTGAACTTCCCTGCACACTTGGCGCAGGACCCAGCAGGACCAGTGGGGGAACATGAGGGCCCACCTCTTCCCTAAGCTCCATCTCCAGATTAAAGCCTTCTGGATCTAATGCCAACCAGTTACTGCAGCTTCTGCCCTCTGGCTTAGCACAGTTGCCTACATGGGATAGGGCTGGAGTGTAAGGAGGCTTCCCTGAGCCTCCCCTCCCGGCCTGTCCAGGAACTCTGGGCCCCTCCCCCCAACCCCCAAGTGCCCTCCCCACAGCGCCGCAGGCGGAAAGACCGGAAAAGCCATACCTCCCCCGTTCTGGAAAGCCAGGTAGGGAAACCTCCAGACATTGCCCAGCCCCACTGCGTACCCCACCATGGACAGGATGAAGTCCAGTTTGCTGGACCAGTTCCCTCGGGCCTTATTCTCATCCCCTTGCTCGTCCTCCTGGAGGCGGAAAAGCACATTGTCGGATAACAGCCCCAGGTTGGTCAGCAAGCAGGTCCCATTCCAACCCTCCCCCCTGCTGAGGGTCCTTCCCAGCAAGCAGGCCCCCACTTTTCAACCAAGGATGCATCAGCAAGCAGGATCCCCAATTCTGAAGAGAATGCACCTACAAGCAAGACCCTCACCCCTCAACCCTGCACTAGGACTCTTTCAGCAAGCAGGCTCCCGATTCCAATATGAGATCCATCTTAAGGAGACCTCTGAACATCTCACTCCCAAATCCTGCAGTCAGGGCACATCAGCAAGCAGATTTCCCCAAACCTTGAACCCATTGGTTGATCGCAAGCAGATCCCTCTATCCCCAACCCCTGACCAAGAGTTTATTAGGCAAGCAGGCCCCCAATATCATGCCTAGAGTCCCAAGCAAGCAGGTCCCTAACCAACCTCTCCCTCCCAAAACTCCTCAACACATCCCTTCCTTCAGCCCTTTCTCCCTCTGGAGTCTGTGCTAAGGCCAGAAAGAGAGCTGTAATGCCTGAAGCCAGCGGGAGCCCCTGCCTCACTTTCTCTGCCAAAGCCTACAGTCAGAATTCACCTGGTCAGCTAATTTAAGCAGGGGCCACTTTCAGCAGTGGAGTAAGAGAGATGGGCAGGAGGGAGATGTATCAGTGTAACAAGAGGAAGAATAGAGAAGGTAGGTATGGTAAGAGATGGGACGTTGAAAACCTTAAATTCTGGTCTAAATTTTACCATTAACCAGCTGGACAACCTCAGGCTAGTCACTTTGTCTCTTTGAGCCTCTGTGTCCCCATCTGTAAAGTGAAGGGCTTAGAATAACTGTCCCCTCAGGCATCTTCTAGCTCCAGCAGTCTATGGACCATTGGGGGTCACTTCTGCAAGTTCACACTAAGGTATTCTCTTGGGGCAATACCTCATTCTGGAATGCCTCACTACTAAGCAGAAAAGGCTGGCGGTGGAGCAACCTCAAATAAAAATAACAATATTCAGGACACCTAGACACTGCACAAAGCTTCCAGAGACCCAAGCCACTTCATGGCTTCCATCTCCTCAGTCACCCTCTGCCTCCTATTCTAGCAACCTGGTATGTTCCACACTCTTCCATAAGCCATGGAAGATAAAGAAGCAGCTGTCAGGAGAGGAGGAAGTCTTGGGGAGAGAGAAGGAGGGCCGAGGTAGGTGTCAGAAAGGCAAGAATAGAAAGGTGAGTAGAACTGAAAACAGGCAAATGCAGGGCTTGATCTATACTGAACATCTTCAACATCCCCCCTATGCTCTTCCCACGGATACTACCTCCAGCCCCACCCCCACCCTCCAATTCTTCCAAAGCTATAGAAGAGTGGGAATTCCAGCTGCTTTTGCCGCAGTGCGGAGGTTAAGCAAGGCATGTGAAATAAAATTCTGCCTCCACCTGGGGTCACACGGTTGGGCACATGTTATCAGAGGAAGTTACTATACACAGAGAAATGCTCCAGAAGTGGACCCCAAAAACAAGGTGAGAGGGAAAGCCTGTGTCTGTTCATTTCTAGTTATTCTAACAGCTTGTTTCTTGCTACATGGGCCTGTGGATAAGTGTGTGAGTGAGTGTGTGTGTGTGTGTGTGTGTGTGTGTGTGTGTGTGCAAACACTATATTGAATATGAACAGAAGAGCTATATAAACCAGAAATCTCATACAATATTCTGGTTCAGGCACCCACCACTGGATACGTGTCTAGCTCTTGAGCTCAGGAAGGAGAAGGGATAGTGGAAAGGCGAGCAATGGGAATGGAAGAGCTGAAGTAAGTGAAACAGGAGAGAGAAGAGCTCAGAGGAAGGAGAGAGACTGGAGGGAATTGGAAGAAGACAGAAGCCTATATGAGAGATGGGGTCACCATAATAGTTCGTTATCCCTAACCTAGGTTAGGATTTGCTTGGTGGGTTTTCCATGTCTCCAATTGAACACAGAGGATCAAATACAGGAGGTGATTCCAGGTCTGCGGAGCCTGAAACTTATACAATTGATAGAGGTCCTCTTGAAGAAGAAGAAGGAAAAAAAAAAACCATACAAAATTGTGATGATTACAAAATTAGGTTCTGGGTCTTGGAAGAGCCCTGAAGCTCAAGCTTCAGCAGTTGGCACCTATAAATCAAATGAGTTCTCACCCGATAAACAGTAACTCATAGTGAAAAGGCCACAGAACTTAAACTATTATTTCCTCCAGGGGTTTTCTTCTTATTTAATTAAGAAAAATTTTAGAGAAAAGACCCAGTTATTGGCAAGAGGATGAGTCCTGTCTGCATAAATGGCTAGGAATCCATCTGCCTCAAATGCGTAATGAGTTTGCGCTCCTATTTCCAATACTGAGACTACCAAGGGTCAGATAGCGGCAGCTCCTAAGGTCGCAATCCCTCTGGTAGGGTCACTACAGCCCTCGTGCCCTGAACTGGGGACCCCAGCGCAGTGCGAGCTTCCGAAGCCCCAAAGCTTCCTCCCGCATCCATTACCTGGCACTGCCAACCAGTCTCCCCATTAGCACACGTGCATCCGACAAGGCCCGGCTACATCTCGCGCACCTGGGGAGCAGCAGGAGGCAGCGCGGGCCGAGGGAGACCTGCTTACCTGGGCAGCAGCGGTAGTCACGCTGCCAGGGAGTACGGAAGTGATTCCATCCGTGCCCAGCACCACGGTGCTCTGGCTCATATTCACCCAGCCCACGGCCGGGGTATTGTTCCGCTCCAGGGTGCCCTTGCCCACACTCACGTTCGCATCCTCCTCCGGGCCGCGCAGGGCCGGAATCTTACAATGCAGCGTGTTGCCGGGCCCGGCGCCTCCAGGATGGGGGATCTGTGCGCTGTGAGTCTCGCTCAAGTCCCGAAGAGCCGCAGAGACCACCGGCGCCCTCGGGCTACTGAGTTTGCAAGCACCCACTCCTAGCGGCTCAGCCTCACAGGCTCGCGCGTCAGGGGACTGGAAAGTTTGGTCGCCGGTGGAAGCAGACCTGGGTACACGCGGCAGTGGTGCGGGGGAGGCCTCTGGAAGCTCCTGCTCCGGACTCGTCCTGGGCGCACAGGAGCCATCGTGGTGGCCTGGCGCCACCGCAGCCTCCAGGCTGTTGGCTGGTTGTTTATTCATTTCCTTGGGAGCACCGCAATCCTGTAAAGACAACGGGAAGTCCATGCAAAAAAAAAATCAAGGCAGCTTTAGAAAATACCTGTATCTACATACAGAGACGTTCATAACTCAGGTCCAAACACAATATCTAGGGAACGAATTGAGATCTGGATTTTTTTTTTCCTTCTCCAAGGAAAAATGCCATCAGTATTTTTTTCAATTTGCCTGTCTTGTCAATAATTAGATGACATAAAGAAACTAATATTCTCCTCCCTGATGGAGAACTGGGAAAAGAGGCAGAAATGTTTTTTGGGGGGGGAGACGGGGCGGGTGGAAAGGGCCCTACAGACACGAGCTCCCCGCCCTCTTTGGATTTCACATCACGGCTATAGGGTGCCCATGTCCCTATCACTATTGTAGAAAGATTCTTTAATTTTCCGCCCCATTTCCTTTGTCATTCAACAATGCACATTGCCATTTTTTCTTCTCCGTAAGCGATAGACAAGCTGCGGCCACAAAGCTGAGGCCCTGGCACCTGCGAGCATTTCAGGCCAAATCCGTTGTGTGAATCCCAGTGCTCCAAAACTCATCCCCGCCTGCCAGGTAGCAAATGCAGGGGAAAAGGATCGTGACCAAAATAACAACCACAATAATAAACCAGACTTAATTTAAAACACAAGATGGTAACCAGGTTTGTTATCTTACACAACCCAATTCACTTCCAGATTCCCAGATATGCAAAAGAATGAGCAAAGTTTTTGTCTTCCCACCACCCCACCACCAACCCAGAATAACTATTCACAGGATTCTGATATCCTCCATGCCCCTACACTTGCTTGGGGACCAAAATTCAAAATTAATTTTCATTTGCTTTCTCTCAATTGGGGTGCGAATGAAAATAACTGCCAGCGGTGGTTTTTTTCCCTCCGCTTTCACTCTCATTGTTATTTTCCATGGCTTCCTAAATATTAGTACCAGTAATTACTATAAACTGTGAGGATAATTTTATTACCTTCACCTCAACTGCACACCTCTCGTCGAACCTTCTTTCACAAATGCATAGATGAGAACTCCTTAATTTGCACCAATCTAAGTACCTTGACTACAGCAAGCATTCTAATCTCAATAGCCTCTAGGACCTAGAGCGACTCGCCTCAGTACCGGTATCTGATTTCAGCACCGAGGACAGTGCCTAGAGTCCCAGGCGGGTACACAACCTCTCAGCTGCACAGCCTCGGAAACCTCTTTCCGACCTATACTTGTACTGCTCACAAGTACAACTACGAAGGCTGCGACAACTCTCCTCCCTCCCTCTTCCAAAATGTACAGAACATTTTTACATGAAGTATTCGAAATGAATCTGCCCCCTTCCTATCCCTGCAACCTCTAATCCCGTTAAAAGAACAAAAGCAAACCACTCACCATGTCTGACGGCGGCAACAGATTGAATGGGTAGAGAGTGAAACCAGCTATTGACAAGACTGGGTTTGGCTCCAGCAAGAGAGGCGCTTTCTATATCTCCTTGGGAAAGGCCAGATTTGCGTCAGTGCAAAGCAAGGTGCCCTTCGTTTGACATTTTTTTGATAATACAAGTTTGATAAATCATTACCCCCTTGGATTCGAGTTTTAAAGGGACAACAGCCGAGAGTATGCTGGCGGGAGGGGGCTGCGTGTTCTGCGTGACTCATGTGGGTTTGATTACTAAACCGAAGCCAGCGGGAGGAGATGACAGAAGTTTGCCTCCCCCTAATTAAGGGGAACATGGGAGGGACACGTCCCACTGCACCCGAGGCGAGGCGCAGCCGCTAACCAGAGCCGACTGGGCTGCCGAGGTAGGCACGGGTGAAGGAGTTAAATCACTGTCACGTTTCAGTCTTTCTCTTCTACTAGATCCCATAGCTGCCTCTCCAAATCTGCAGGCAGTGGATTCTACAATATTACCCTGAAAATTATGAGGGTCTGCACGTAGCGCTGCAGCTCTGCACTGGCTGGTACATACGGGTCCTGCTTTTATAGGGTGTACCCACCTGGGTGTATGCGGATTTGAGATTCTCACAGCCCTACCCTCTCTGGATTTTCGCTTTAAAAATTGAGGTCCAGTGTTTGTATTCCTATTTTACCTCTATTAACACAAGTAAGAGAAATTCCGGAGTGAAATTACGACTGCTCTCGTTGAATTTGTTAAGCTTCTCTGAAAAAATTTTAAAGAAATAAAAAGAAAATTATCTCCAGCACTGACCTGGTTCTTAGGTCACTTTCTACATCAAAGGACAGTCTTTCTGCTTAGCCCTCAATAAAAATCCTCCACAGCCAGGCCCGATTTGGAAGCACAAGGTCTTAGAGACCCTCCAAATCGCGATCCCCAGCAACCAGATGGCATGGCTGATCACCGTGGAAGCCACGGGAGGACATTCTGCCGCACTGTGGCAGGAGTAGGGGGTGGCGATAAAAGGATGGACTTGACTTTTGGTCGAAAGCAATGGCTATCATCAAAAGAAAGGGAAAACACCTTTACGAGGAAGGTGTAGTTCGGAAACTAGGATATTCGTAGGTAAAACGCTTTCCCTCCCTCCTTCCTGGCCGGCCTGGTTCGGGCAACCCCTGGTCTCGGGGATGGGGAGCTACAGAAAGCACTTTATCCCCTCCTTGTCGCCTGCAGCCTGGCCAACCGCCTCGGGGTCGCACCATGGCACTCGGCTGGGCCGTCCCACGCAGCAGGAGCGTAATGCCGCGGGGCCGCAGAAGGAGGCTGCTGCAGCTGGCTGTGGTGAGTGCCTGGGGCACTGTGGTGGCCCCTCACGCTGCCTGCCGAGCTGCTTGCTAGAGCTCGAGCGCTGGGATGCCTCAGCTCACTGGCTCGCTCTCCTGGCCCCTCCGAGGGTAGACAGCTCGGGACCCACGGCCTGCACAATTATGGAAGGATAGGTTCCCTGAGGACACCTTCCTTGAGAGCTGTCTTGTGCGTTTCAGGCCGCGTTTTATTGTAGTTTTGAGACAACAACTAGCAAGCTCTCAATATTGAACCACTGCGAAAGGGCTTTCTACGAATTATGCCATTTACCCTTAACACGCTTTGAGAAACACCCAGTTTTAAAGCCGGGGAAACTGAGGCTCAGAAGGTCTCCTCCAAATCTGGAGGAGGTGGGTACACCTTATAAAAGCAGGGCAGTTGTGGAGGGGTGGGGGGCATTGAACTCTCTTCGGAGGCCGGCTCCGAAGGAGCCTTTGCAAGGTCGGGGAGGGGGAAGTAAGGGAGATGGAGGAGGGACCGTGGAGGACTCTGGCTGGAGAAGAGTTAGAAGAGCAGGCGGGACCAAGAATCCCGCGGAGACTCGTGTTTCGGCCTTAGAGGACACTGGAAAACACCATGGGCTTTCGGGGCCATGGGGGAAAACAAACAAACAAACAAACAAAACCTGGCTGGCGATTCTTCTTAACAGACCCCAGCTTCCACCGAGACAAACCAGGAAGCGGGAACTGTAGAGGGCGGCCCCTGTAGCTCCTGACTCTCACGCCTCCAGGCGCCCCTCTAGGTTCGGGGAGGCCTCCCCTCACAGGCCCTGGCCCAACTTCTGTCAGTTTCCTCAGTTTGCATTTGAGACGCCCCTGCAAAGTGCCGCGCGGGAATGCGCGTCCCCTCGGTGCATCGACGTTCCAGAGCGCACTGACACCCCAGGCTAGGGCGGGCGCGGGGAGAACATTCCCAGCTGCGACTCTGGTTACAAGTGACGCCTTGCGCCTCCGCTCAGCCCCCAGGCTTGACGTTACGCCTGCGGGCCCTCCCCAGCCAAGTGCGCACTTGGTTTCCTGCGTGGGGCCCGCCACGCGTCAGGCGGGTCAGAGGCGGTTGACGTGCAAGGAAGGACGCGGGAGGGGTGAGGAGGAGGGGCGTCAGCGGAGGCGCCGCTTCAGCCCCTATCTCCCTCACTTCCAGCCGCAAGATTCTAGAAAGGAGGGGCCAAGGGGGAGAGTGGAGGGAGAGTCTAGAGCCAGGAGACCTAGAATGGTCGCTCTGAAGCCAACGCAGGGGCGGAATGACCGGTACCGGCGGGGCAGCAGGGTAGGATGCGAGGGCGGGGGAGAGCGTGCCGGGGCAGGAGGCCAGCGGGCAGCTCGTCGTGCGTGTCGGCGCTCGGGAAGCGCCAAGGAGGGAGCCGCAGTATTAAATAAAAGAATTGGAATGAAAGGCTCAAGTCCTCCAGACGCAGGCCTCCGCCCCCGCCCTCCAGGGCCGCCTGTTTGGAGTGATAATCAGCCTGCCGCCGCTGTGCCGCCGAGAAGGCCCGGAAAAGGCCGTAAATCCGCATCCATCACGGCACAGCCATTCGGTCGGAATTAGTCAATCGCTATGGCCTTAATTACTTTGTCAAAGAAGAAAAAGAGTAATTGATTTTGCCCTCGATCATTTTGTCTCCCCCCGCCCCCAACTGCAGATAAGCAAACAAATAGCAATTTTTGAAAACCCGTATGGGGGGCAGGTAGTCTACTGAAAAACAGGCCATCGGTGGCAGCCCTAACGCCAGTGCCTGTGCCAACACACGGGAGACAAGCTGTAACCGAGAAAGAGCAGGAGGGGGCCTGGAGGGCAGCCTTTCGCATTCAAGATGCTGCTGTCCTCCGCACTAGGGAAGGAGAGAGGAGGGAGAGGAAAAGGTGTTTTACCAGCGCCTGCTCTGGTGTTAGCCGAGAGCTTCCTCTTTTCATACTCTGGGCAGCAGGGAAGAAAGAGCTGCCGGGCCTGTTTGACAGAAAGACAAAGAAACTTGCCTAAGGTCAGCAGGCAGAGCCAGGATTTGAACCCAGGTTTGTGTCGACTCTGGTCTACCGCACACACAGGATATAATGTGAGCACCTGTGTTAGGGCTCAAGTGATATTGATATTGGAGCCATGAACACCTGAAACTTCTACCGTTAATGGATGTGAGGGCTCACTGTGGGTTTTAGGTGACATTGCCAAGATAGTCAAGAAGCCATGCAGTATTTTTGTCCCACTTGCTTATGACTGCCCAGTTCCACTGCAGTGTTCCACGCTAAGACTGTGGGCTCTGCAGATAGTCTACACCACCTCCTAGCTCTGTGACCTTGGGGAAAATACTCCATCTGTAAAATGAGAATAATATTAACCTATCTCAAAGGTTGTTTGAGGATTAGATAAGAGTATTCATGTGAAGTGCCTAGACTGAGGCTGGCTGCCAGGTATGCATTCAATAAGCAATTGTTATTATTCAGTCTGGAAGAATCATCTGAAACCCCTCAGATTTAGCTAATAAAACAGTTCTTTCTACTTGGTCCAGAAGGTTTAATATGGGTAGATATGTACAGAATAGGAAGCTTTACAAAGTGGATTAATCACTCTGTAACATTTTCCCTCCTCATTCAGTGGTTTGGTAATGCAATAATCAAGTGTTTGTCTTCATTAAAGGAAAATTTGGAGCACCCTGAAAAAAGTGCTCAAACACATCCTGAAAAAGCTGCTATGAGTGTGTTCTAAGGCACCCTTTGTTTAGATCGAGGTAAATCTCAACAGAAATGACAAGAGCTTAGAACTTGGTCAGCCGTGTTGTCCATTTCTCAACTGGTCCCTGGTGTCAGGGAGATGCAAACTAATCAAGGCAAGCTTCCCTCAGCATAGTGTTTCAGAAGAGTTCGTGCTTGGAAGTCAGTGGTTCAGCTAAGTAACTAGTCTGTATGCAAAATGTAGGTTCAGAATCCTGAGACTCAGACAGGCAGGATGCTGTTCCTGAGTCAGCAGTAGTGATGATTCTCACTTCACTGCAGCAAAACATAGGGCAGTGGGCGCAGGCGCAGAAGCAGAGAAGTTTAGAACAAGCTGCAAAGGATGTTCAAGGTCATCTATAGTCCCACATGCCTGCTTGACAAGTGAGAAAACAGAGGTACGAAAAGGAAAAGCGAATACTCAAGGTCACTTGCAAATTAGAAGCAAAGTCTAGCAGCAATTTTTCTTTAAAAAAAGAAGAGAGAAAAAAGAACTATACTATCCTTTGATACAGCAATTCTACCCTCAGGAATCTATCCCCAAGAAACAATAGCACAGTGGAAGAATATTTATTATGGCATAGTTGATCAATGAAAGCCTTGGGGAAAATATCCATATTAGATCAATAGTATATCTAAAGCATAGAATGCTTTGCAGCTGTTAAAAGAATAATTTAGAGCCATACAGTTGGCTTGGACAGATTTTCATGAGGTATTGAGAAAAACCAGATGCACTGAAGTGTGTATAATATGACCCCACTGAGTATGTGCGTGAGTGTGTATGTGGAGGGTAGGGGGAGAGGGAGAGAGAGAGATCCAGTAAAATGTGGAAGCACACACATTAAGTAGCACCTAGGATTACTGGTGCAGTGTGGGCATTGATGTGGGCGGAGTGGAGAGGAGAGTGAGGGGAGGTAAATAAGAAAAGGAAAAGAGGGGAAAGACTGCACTTTAAAAAAAGGTCGTAATTGCTAAATTTATAAATTTATGTAAAAATATAAATTAAAAGAAAAAAAATTCAGCACTAGAAACTACAACTTTAATTCATGAGGATATTCACAAAACAGGGTAGTTTCATTAGGAAGTATTCAGCCTACATCTATTTTGCTGTCTTTCTCTGAAGAGTAGAGGTCAGAAAAAATAATTCAGTTAATTAAGGAGCCAAGCTATCAAGATTTGGCTAATCCTCCTTTCTAAAGTCCTGATGTTTCTGTCTCCTAGCTCTGCTGGGGTGGGCCCAGGGCCTCATCAAGACCTTTAGAGGACAAAGTCTTGGTAATATGATGATGCTGTTCCTTCAACTGCCATCCTTGTCATATATGTCAAACTATAAAATAAAGTAAAATCTCACTAAATAAAATTTCTAATTGCTAATTTTTCTATAATGACAACATTGGTGCTTTTCTGATAAACAATACACTCGCTTCTTTCCTCTGCTTTCTTTTACCATTCTTTGGGGAGCCCTGCTTTACTAGTTGTATATGTTAGGTATAAATACTTATTAATCTCCTTCCAGTTTAAGTCTTCTATGCTAATCCATCTGCTCAAATTTCCTGAAGCATAAAATGAGGGATACCCGTCTTGAAAGAGAGGTCAGTTCTCAAATATATTCATTATTGGAAATAAGTGACTTCGAATACATGGGGTATAAGAAAATGGATATTTTATGTCTACAGTGTTCATAAAAGATTCACTCTTTTTTCTCTTGAATGTTTTTTCTGCTGCTATCCTATTTAGTAAGGTAAAAAAAAAAGTGAGTTCAATGTCATACAAACCTAGCAGGAATTCCCACAAGTAGAGCAGAACAGATGTTGGGGAAGCTTCACTGTATAAGCAATTGATGGAGTTAACTAATGCTATTGAGTTGAATCTGCACAAGGTTCATAAAGATACAATGATGAGGACAAGGGTCCAGGAAGTGGGACTTTGAAAATTCAAGACCCTTTATACCAGTAGGAACTGCCAGGCAGCATAGATAAGCTTTAGGACCCTATGATTTTGTCACAGGGCAGTACCCTCGTAAACTGGGTCTAGGAGGCTACGGATTAGCACCAAATTTTCAGTCATACTAACTACATCCTTAGTGCCCAATAGCTACTTGCTTTGGACAGTGCAAAGAATATTTCCATCATTGCCGTTCTAAATTGTGAACTCTTCAAAGGCAGAAGAGCTTGATTTTTCTTTTAAAGTCTCTGTATTTCTACTTGGACTGACATACAGTAGGCACTTAGTATTTTTGAATGAGTGACTTAAAAATCATAGAATAGCTTCTAGATTTCTTATAATGTCACATTCCCTTATCTAAACCTCATTATTTTATAGTTTTATTAGTTTTCATTTTTATTTTGTTTTTCTTATTATAAAGATAATACATGTTCATTATAGAAAATTTTGAAAGCCAAAAGAACATAAAAATAAATATATTCCCACCATCCCAAAATCAATTACTCCTATTAATATTTTGGTGTAAGGCCTTCTATACTTTCATATGTATAGAGATATAGGTTTGTTTTTACAAAACTAAGATAGAGCTGTTCATAGTCTTTTCTAATCTGCCTTTTTTCACTTATATTGTTGATATAGCTCTGCCCCATTGCCATGAAATTTACATCATCATTTTTAATTGCTGCACAGATTGTCATAGTATGAATAACACCATAATTTAACTAATAAAAATTATTTTACATTTGAATAGTTTCAAATATTTATTATAAATAGTATTGCATTATATGTCTACATTTCTCTATATTTATCTTTGCTCACATCTCTAATTTAGATTCTCAGTGTAGCTTCCTAAATATGGAATCACTATTTACAGAAATTGCACATTTTTGAGAATTGGGTCCATCTTATCTGGATCATTTATTTTGATGTCTGCCACAAGACACAGACATGGAGCTGTATGTGAAGATGTACCCAGGCTCTGAGCAGAGGGTGACGGTGCTCTGTGATTTGTTTTCATTCCTCTTCCCAATGATGTCCAGCAACTGTGAATTCCTCTAACTCTAAAAAAGCCATGATAATAAAAAGTCATAATATGTTTCTTAAACACTAAACCAGCTT
>NW_011889102.1:1684982-1687239 GCF_000151845.1 Pteropus vampyrus | reverse complement strand
GTCAGTTCTCAAATATATTCATTATTGGAAATAAGTGACTTCGAATACATGGGGTATAAGAAAATGGA
The DNA here is from genome assembly GCF_000151845.1 of Pteropus vampyrus. Classification (NCBI taxonomy): domain Eukaryota; kingdom Metazoa; phylum Chordata; class Mammalia; order Chiroptera; family Pteropodidae; genus Pteropus; species Pteropus vampyrus. Next base: position 1,687,171 of record NW_011889102.1, on the reverse strand, counting down.
TATTTTATGTCTACAGTGTTCATAAAAGATTCACTCTTTTTTCTCTTGAATGTTTTTTCTGCTGCTATCCTATTTAGTAAGGTAAAAAAAAAAAGTGAGTTCAATGTCATACAAACCTAGCAGGAATTCCCACAAGTAGAGCAGAACAGATGTTGAGGAAGCTTCACTGTATAAGCAATTGATGGAGTTAACTAATGCTATTGAGTTGAATCTGCACAAGGTTCATAAAGATACAATGATGAGGACAAGGGTCCAGGAAGTGGGACTTTGAAAATTCAAGACCCTTTATACCAGTAGGAACTGCCAGGCAGCATAGATAAGCTTTAGGACCCTATGATTTTGTCACAGGGCAGTACCCTCGTAAACTGGGTCTAGGAGGCTACGGATTAGCACCAAATTTTCAGTCATACTAACTACATCCTTAGTGCCCAATAGCTACTTGCTTTGGACAGTGCAAAGAATATTTCCATCATTGCCGTTCTAAATTGTGAACTCTTCAAAGGCAGAAGAGCTTGATTTTTCTTTTAAAGTCTCTGTATTTCTACTTGGACTGACATACAGTAGGCACTTAGTATTTTTGAATGAGTGACTTAAAAATCATAGAATAGCTTCTAGATTTCTTATAATGTCACATTCCCTTATCTAAACCTCATTATTTTATAGTTTTATTAGTTTTCATTTTTATTTTGTTTTTCTTATTATAAAGATAATACATGTTCATTATAGAAAATTTTGAAAGCCAAAAGAACATAAAAATAAATATATTCCCACCATCCCAAAATCAATTACTCCTATTAATATTTTGGTGTAAGGCCTTCTATACTTTCATATGTATAGAGATATAGGTTTGTTTTTACAAAACTAAGATAGAGCTGTTCATAGTCTTTTCTAATCTGCCTTTTTTCACTTATATTGTTGATATAGCTCTGCCCCATTGCCATGAAATTTACATCATCATTTTTAATTGCTGCACAGATTGTCATAGTATGAATAACACCATAATTTAACTAATAAAAATTATTTTACATTTGAATAGTTTCAAATATTTATTATAAATAGTATTGCATTATATGTCTACATTTCTCTATATTTATCTTTGCTCACATCTCTAATTTAGATTCTCAGTGTAGCTTCCTAAATATGGAATCACTATTTACAGAAATTGCACATTTTTGAGAATTGGGTCCATCTTATCTGGATCATTTATTTTGATGTCTGCCTCAAGACACAGACATGGAGCTGTATGTGAAGATGTACCCAGGCTCTGAGCAGAGGGTGACGGTGCTCTGTGATTTGTTTTCATTCCTCTTCCCAATGATGTCCAGCAACTGTGAATTCCTCTAACTCTAAAAAAGCCATGATAATAAAAAGTCATAATATGTTTCTTAAAGACTAAACCAGCTTTCTTTTTAGCATAAGGAAATTTTTTAAATGGAAAGAATGTTACCTGGTAAATATAAATATTTGTAATTGTCAGTATGCACAATATCCAAATTTTACAACTATTAGGACCAAACAAATGAGCCCATTTATTTACACAGGATTTAATTAAACAGTTGTTGGAAATAACGCGAACATTGTCAAAATGTGCAGCTTTCATGAACGATTCCTCAGCAGTGGAAATGCCTGATTCAGGACTCTTTCTGGTTTCTGCAGATTATGTGGATGATGACATGTTTTTCCAAGTCATTAATTTGGGCACAGCTTTGGGGCCAAATGAGAAGCTACATTCAAACCATTCTAACAGTCTGGGTGATTGGTGGAGCTGACAAAGGAAAGACCCTCTGTCATTCACTACTGTGGGAGCATTTGGGGAGTGTGATTGCCTGTGATGACTCATGGTTCAATGATTCCATTGTTTCACGAAGGCCTGGTTTCACTGATATTAAGAGAAAAAGGTGGGCTGTGCCACCAAAGAAGCTATTCAAGGCGACACCATCAAAGACACGATTAATGGGGTTTTTTCCTTTAGAATATTATTCTGTCATATTTGACATTTAAATGTTTTTTTTTATTACATTATAGAAAACTATAAGCAAAAAGAAGGAAATAAACATCATCCCAGCAGGACTCTTTTGATTACAAGGGACAGAATCCCAACTCGAAACTAGCTGAAGCTCAAGGTACCAAGTAATGGCTAAGTCAAGGTCAAAATGGAGCTAATCTCAAGGTGGGCTGGATCCCAGGCT
>NW_011889102.1:1679673-1683602 GCF_000151845.1 Pteropus vampyrus | reverse complement strand
ATAATAATAATAAAGATATTCGCTTCTAAACTTTAATCCTATTATAGGGTTATAACCACTGAACATTTTGGTAAATATCCTTCCATATTATATCTATTTATGCATTTTCCTTTCTAAACTGTGATCATATGATCTATATATTTTATTTTACTTAACAGTATTTACTGAACACTTTAATATATAGTAAACATTTTGCTATATGTGAATATGTATATGTCATAGAAATATATAAAATAGATAAGTTAATGTTTAACAATTTTTTTGTACTAAATGGATCTTGTTTAAAAGTGGGAAGATAGATATATGAAATCCCCAGTAGTGTCTCTGCCCAGAGAAAGAAATTGTATTGGTAGAACTCAGAGGAAGCTATGTTAAAAAGAGCACCAACTTAGGGCTCAGGGTTTGAATTCGAATTCTTATTACTACCTATGTGACCTTGCTCAATTTATTTAATCTCACAAAACCTCATATCTTAACTTATATGTATGAAATGCTAGACAAATTGGCAGCTGTTATTATTATCATCTACAAAATGAGGTAAAATTGTCACTATTTGCAGATGATATGATATTATATACAGAAAACCCTAAAGACTCTACCAAAAACCTGTTGGAACTAACAAATTCAGTAAATTGCAGGATACAAAACCAATACACAAAAATATGTTGTATTTCAATACACTAATAACAAACTATCAGAAAGAAAAATTAAGAAAACAATCCCATTTACAATTGCATCGACACGATTAAAATAACTGAATAAATTTAAACCAAGGAGGTGAAAGTCCTGTACACTGAAAATTGTAAGACACTGATGAAAGAAACTGAAGGAGACACAAATAAATGGAAAGTTATTCTTTGCTCATGGATTCTTTGCTCATGGATTAGAAGAATTAAAATTGCTAAAATATCAATGCTACTCAAAGCAATTTACAAATTCAATATAATTTGTATCAAAATTCCAATGGCATTTCTCACAGAAATAGGACAAACAATCCTAAAATTTGTATGGAGCCACAAAAGAATAGTCAAAGCAATACTGAAAAAGAAGAACAAAGCTGGAGGCAGCATGCTCCCTGATTCAAACTATATTATAAAACTATAATAATGAAAACAGTACAATATTGGCATAAAAACAAACACAAAGATCAATGGAACAGAATAAAGAGCCCCAAAATATACCCATGCATAGATGGTCAATTAATTTATGACAAAGGAGCCACAAATATACAAAGGGGGAAGTAGTCTTTTCAATAAACAGTGTTAGGAAAACTGGATAACCATAGGCAAAAGAATTAAACTGGACCACTATCTTATACATACATAAAAATTAACTCAAAATGTATTAAAAACTTGAACATAAGAGAGTAAAACCATTAAACTCCTAGAAGAAAATGTAGGTGGTAGGTAAGCTCCTTGACATCCATCTTGGCAATGACTTTCTGAATCTGACACCAAAAGTACAAACAACAAAAGTAAAAATAAACAAGTGGGACAACATCAAAATAAAAACTTCTGCACAACAAAGGAAGCTATCAACAAAATGAAAAGGCAATCTCCTTTTGAATAAATGTATTTTTAAGGAAGATATACAGATGGCCAACAGGCACGTGAAAAGATGCTCAACATCACTAATCATCAGGGAAATGCAAATCAAAACCACAACAAGATATCGCCTCATACCTGTTAGAATGGCTATTACATGAAAGAAAGAGAGAGAGAGAGAGAGAGAGAGAGAAGGAGGAGGAGGAGGAGGAGGAGGAGGAGGAGGAGAGGAAGGAAGGAAGGAAGGAAGGAAGGAAGGAAGGAAGGAAGGAAGGAAGGAAGGAAGGAAGGAAGGAGTTGGCAAGGATGTGGAGAAAAGGAACACTTGCGCACTGTTGGTGGGATTATAAATTGATTCAGCCACTATGGAAGACAGTACAGAAGTTCATCAAAAAATTAAAAATAGATCTACCATATGATTTAGAAATTCCAATTCTGGGTATTTGTCCAAAGAAAACAAAAACACTAACTCGAAAAGAAATGTTCATTGCAGCATTATTTACACTAGTCAAGATATGGAAGCTACCTAAGTGTCCATCAATGGATGAATGAATAAATGAATTGTGGATTTTGGTATACATATATTATAAAATATATATATGTATACACACATATACACAACTACATATATAAACACACACAGACACACACAGACACACACAGACACACACACACACACACACACACACACACACACACACACATATAACGGAATATTATTCAGCCATAAAAAAATCTTGCCATCTTTGACACCATGGATGTCAAATACCATATGATCTCATTTATATGTGGAATCTAAAAACAAAAACAAAAACAAAAACAAAAATCCCAAGCTCATAGATGCAGAGAACAGATTAGTGGTTACCAGAGGTGGAGGGGTTGGGTGGAGGGTGGACAAAATGGGTGAAGGGATTCAAAAGGTACAAACTTCCTGTTATAAAATTAAAAGTCAAGGGATCTATTGTACAGTGTGGTGGCTATTGTTAATAATACTGTATTACATACCTGAAAGTTGCTAAGAGAGTAGATCTTAAAAGTCCTCATCACAAGAAAAAAAATAGTAACTATGTATGATAATGGATATTAATAGACTTATTGCAATGATCATTTCCCAATACAAACAAATATTGAATCATTGTTATACACATGAAATTAACACAATGTTATGCGTCAATTAAACCTTAATTTAAAAAAAGAAATAATAAAAATAATAAAATAAAATAAAATGAGTACCATCACCCCTTACTGTCAGCATTGTTATGAGACTTGAATTAGGTCATGCAGGTAATGTGCTCAGGAGGAAAGCCCAAGACATAGTAGGTACTTAATTAATGATAACTTGCTACTATGATCTTTTAACCTTATTTTAAGGCAGACTTTTACAAGGCAAAGATACTGGGCACCACAGCCATCAAAGGGGTGCCTTATGCCAAAAGAACCTCCCAACCAATCAAGATTTAACTCTGCCACTCACTGTCCTTGAAATTTTACCAATTCGAAAATCATAACCAAGTTTATTTTTTATTTAATATACTCCCAGAATAACAAATCACACATTTACATCTTAGAGTAAACTTTATTGTATTGCTTTCCTCCTTACACCAAGCTGACACTTAGCAGTATCCATAAGTGAAAAGCCTAGTTACTAAAGAGAGAAATGGAAAGACAGTTTATACCACAGGCTATTCTGGTGGAAGTCCCCAACAGGAGAGAGATTTGCATTGCCACAAGAGAACATGATGTTTCTGGATTTCTAAGAGGTCAGAAGGGCAAAACCAGGAAGTGTGAAGATGCCTGAGAAAGGTAATTTTTTCTTCCTGTTTTTCAACTACTTTCAATCACCACTTCCCAAGAATAACTAATAACAATGAATAAATTTGTTCCAACTGAATTGAGTTCTAATTTCCAGTCTTTTCCCCTGGCTCTAGGTGGAAATAGCCCTAAATTATGTTCGGATGCGTTGAGTCTAGTACCTGTAGAATTAATTGTGTGACCTTAAACAAACTACTAGCTTCTCTGAGACTCAGTTTCTACAGTCATAAAATGGAGATAATAAATCTTTCTGTGTGCCTCACTCTCAAAGCCAAGGTGAAGATCAAATAAGATAATGGAATAGAGAGAGCTAGGTAAAATGTAAAATACTGCGCTATCATAAGAACTCGATCTCTACTATTACAGTATTCATGGACATTAGGCCCACAGATCTGTTTTGAACCATGCAGGTGTATGTTGCAGGAGAAGGGTATTTCTTGAAGAGAAGCATAATCAAGAAGGTTACTTATCTAAGGACAGGGCTATCGATAGGCTAAGAATGAGAAAAAGGTCCCTGAGCTGGATATGGCCATCTACTAGCTGTCTTCCCCACTATTTGTCCTCTTCTTCTTC
>NW_011889102.1:1671555-1678673 GCF_000151845.1 Pteropus vampyrus | reverse complement strand
CTATAACAAATTACCAATAAACTTAGTGGTTGAAAACAACAGAAATTCATACTCTCATAATTCTGGAATAATGAAATTAGTATCACTAGGTGAAAACCAATGTGTTTGTAGGGTTGTATTACTCCCCCTAGAGGCCCTAAGGGAGAACCCTTTCTTTGTCTTTTCTGGCTTTTGGTGACTGCCAGCATTCTTTGGCTTGGGGCCACATCACTCCAATCTCTGTTTCCATCTTTACATTACTTTCTCCGTGTGTGGAAAATCTCACTCCGCCAATCTCTTATACATGTTATTACATTTAGGGACCCCCTGAATAATCCAGAATAATTTTACTATCTCAAAATTCTTAACTTAATCACATCTGTAAAGACTCTTTTTTTTTTTTTTCAAGTTAGATAATATTCATAGGTTCCAGGAATTAAAACATGAATATCTTTTCGGGGCGGGGGATGGTGGTGGGGGAGAGCATTTTTCAGCCTACTATTATCTGCCTTCTGGCCTCCAAAGATTCACATCTATCTCTCATACAAAAAACATTCACCCATCCTAATATTCCCCAAATTTCAACCCATTAAAGCATCAAGTCTAAAATCTCATCTAAATATTATTAGCTCGAAAGTCCCAAATTTCATCATTTAAATCATCAAGTATGGGTAACACTCTATGTGATCCATCCTGGGACATAATTTCGCTCCATCTAGGAACCTATAAACTTAGGAAACAAGTTATCTGCTTCAAAATATAATAGTGGGACAGGCAAATATACACATTCCCATTCCAAAAAGGAGAAAATGAAAAGAAGACATTCAAAATTTCAAAACCTAGCGGGGCAAATTCTATTAGGTTTCTAGGAATCTTCTGTGGCTCCAGGCTCTGCCATCTGGGCCCATGATTTGAGGCAGGTTCTCTTATTACGATCACTTTACAGAGAAAAAGGAGACACACAGAGGTGAAGCAACCTTAGCAAGGTCATACAGCTAGTGAGAGGTGGACAAGAGCGATGTTCCCAATGGACTGACTGCGTGGCCTGTTTCCATGGAGGTACTCTGGTTACGGAGGGTCCCATTGTTATTGCAAATTAAAGATATCTGCCTAACTACACCTTCTTTAAAAATACTTCTGGAGCAAGCAAAGCACATGTGCCAACTGTACTTTGCTTCCCTGCTTACTCTTTGTTTGTGATTACCTCTTTGATCAAAATCAGGCTTCTCAAATCATGAGCACTTATATAGGAGACACCTGAGAAAAATGGAAGCAGTTATGTGATGGGTCCAGATAACCTCCCCCTACTGGTCATGCCCATTATGTGAGTCCCTATGATGGCTGAGAGCTCCATAACCTCAAGAAAGTTATTTTTAACCTCTCCGAGCTTTAGTTTCTTTTTTTTAAATGAGGTAATAATAGAACCTACCCCAGGGATTTGTCAGGAGTGAATAAATGATACGTAAAGTGATTAGCACGATCCTTGATAAACGTGAGCTGTTGCTGATATTGCTGTTGTTGTTATCTCTCTGTTATGGACTGATCTCAGGAGCTGACATGCTCCCACAAAGGTAGTTTAAAGTCTGATTGATCCAGAGGCTATAAATATTTTTCAAAAATATTTTTAAAGGAAAATTTCTCATGTGACTCTAGCCCTGTGTTATCTAAAAAATCAAATTCCTGTGCTCCTCTTCAAGTTCTTCCAGAAAACTAATAAGTGGGAATATTAAATAAATTCAATTTTCATCCCTCTAGATCTCACTAAAATATGTACTTTTCCCTCTTTCTCTTAGCTCTATTAGTGCTAAAAAGAAAAAAAAAATGAGGGAAGAAAAAGTTGCTAGAATTATAAACCTGTTTTCCAATTACTGAGCTTCTGCAAAGAAAGATGCCATAATTGCTCAAGGTGAAGGGAAAGGAAAGAGATAAGGAAGTCAATTATTACAACGATCGATAGCAGAAGCTTTCAGAAGGCTAGGGAGTATTTTCCTATCTTACCTGTCGGCCAACATGAGGGAAAACAACTGCTTACTCACCAGAAGATATTTGCATACAATCACTTTTGTGCTAGATTTTCCTTCCCTACTTTTACACACACGTGTGCACACCCACATTACAAAGAATAACTTTGTCATGAGGTTCCAGCCAAGTGAAACATTAGAATGAGTTGAAGGTCCAGGAAATGGGAGTTGCCCTGCTAACACTGTGAGTGGCAAGAAAAAGCATGGTAAATCAAAATGAAACAAGAAAGAATTTGGGAAAATGGTTAGCTGGAATCAGTTGGCTTTGATTGTTATTTCTCACTTCTTATTTTTGATTGCAGACTCCATCTTTAGAAGACCAGATTTGGACAAGGCTAAGGCAAAAGGCTTATGGACTATTGGCTCAATGCTGACTGAGGAATATCCTTTGGCTGATCTAGTGATATTTTTCTAGATTGAGTGAAGCTCACTAGCCAGGGACTTTTATGAGCACATGGGTATTTTGTCCTTTGAGCCAACAATGGGAATTCTTGCAGTAGCCTCCTAGAATTCAGGAGATTGCTTATTTTTAACTTTCTTTACTGGCCTCATATGAAAAAGCCTTTTCAATTGGGTTAATGTTTGACCTGATTTACTTTTCATGTGCTCTTCGCATTGTGTGATATATGCGTATTTATTCAATAAACATTTACTGGAAGTATATCTAGGCCAGGTGTCTATTAAAATATAGCAATAAACTAGATAAATGCAGTCTCTGCCTTCATTAACTTTATGATCTATCTGGGGAGAGGACTATTATGCTGTTGTGACAGAGTATAATAAAGCTTGTTAATTAATAACAGCAAATATTAATTGAATGATCATCAGGAACCAATTTCAAAGTATGTTACATGCATTAACTCATTTAATCCCTGTGACAATTAGATAAGGTTAGTAATATTTAATAAATGATAATTGAAGAAACTAAGGCACAGAGAGGATAAATAACTTGCCCAAAGTTGCTAACTAGGAGGTAGTAGAGCTGGGCTATGAATCTAGGCAGTCTGGCTTCAAAGCTGCTGCTTTTAGCCATTATGCTGTAATTAAAGAAGTTCTAGGAACATAGAGCTGGGGATGGGGTTCTTTAAGCTGATACAGGTATTACAGGTGTGACTTTGCTGAGTCCTAAAGGATGAGCAGGATTTGACCTGGAAAGGTAGCTATATCCGGCATAAACACTTTCAGCTTCAAGTAACGCCCAGTAAACAGTTGCTTCAGCAAAGAGGGGGTTATTTTTCTATATAACAAAATATCTGGTGGCAAGAGTTTCTAGAGCTGGTACAGAGGCTCTAGGTAATCTGGGTTCTAGTCAGTATCCTTTTCCTTTCTCACACTGGTCTGCAGCAGATCCAGGTCTCAAACCCAATTTCTGGGAAAGAAAGCTAGGGGAGCATGGGGTTGAGAGTTTTTGCTTACATACCTTCCTCTTAGCAGATAGGGAAAATCCTTCCAGACATTCCAGTGTGACTTTCTTGTACAAATAATTAGCCAGAATTGGGTAATATGCCCACCTCTAGACCAGGGCTTGAACCCACCTTCCCTGAGACAAGGATTTCCAGGATTCTGTAGGCAAAAGGAAAAGAAAGAGTAAATTTTGAGTAGGTAACAAACAGGTTCTGCCAGAGCAGAGAATAGTATTCCAGGCAGAGGGAACAGCATGTGCAAAGACTAATCAGAAAACCAGAGCATGACAAAAATAAGGGGTGGGAAGAAGTTTAGTATAGCTAGAGACAAAGTAGACTGATGGCAGGAGATGAAGTTAGCAAAGGATGGAGAGCCCAAAGTATGAAGGGCCATCATGCCATCCTAAGGAGTTTACACTTTGTCCTATGGACAAAGGGGTACCATTGAAGGATTTTAGACAGGGCCATGACCTGAGATGACTTGTTTAGAAAAATCATCCTAGTAGCTCTATGAAAAATATTTGAGGGGACAAGAAAGACCAGAGGCCAGGAAACTAGTTGGGAAGACGCTGCAGTGGTCCAGGTGAGAGATACTATCCTGAGCTCTTGCAGAGGCAAGGCAATGGAGAGAAGTGGGAACTATAGCATGAACTAGTTTCCTTTTTGGTGTTCCCCACTTCAAGCTTTGGCTTCCATCTTCTCTGGCCACTAAGATGGTCTCACTTGGCCACTTGCTTTTATCTCTTTTGATCTACTGTTGACCCTGTCAGCATTATTGGATAGCATCTCTATCAACAAGAGGCAACAGAGATATGATCATCTTAATTGGGAAAGATGGTAAATGTGCTTCAGAGGTTATGGTAGATGGCTGCAGTCATGTTCCCCAGTGAATCAAGGTATCTGTGACCTTGTGTAGTTCCCTCCTACATTGAATCTTGGGCTTGGCCACTGAATCTGTGACTTGCTAATATGAGGCAAACAGAGGTTCATGTATTGGGTTTTATTCTCTGGCTGCTAGGTCCACCAAGTGAGGAAGCAAAGGCAAGCCCCCTGGATGGTCAGAGGCCACATGGAGGGAGAAGCCAACTACCCCAGCAGAGCCCAGCCTTCAGGCATACCAGCTATCTGTTGACAGCAGAGTGAGCTCGGTTAATATCAGCCCAGTCCAAATGACTGACTCGGACAATTGTGAGCAAATAAAATAATTTTTGTTTTAAGCAATTAAGTTTTGGAGTGGTCTCTTACGCGAGCAATAATTAATACAAAGGTATTACACTGAAGCTTTCTCTTTTGTTCCCTTTGTATTTACAGATCATGCAGAAGAAAGCTATGTTGTTTTTTTTCTATGTGCCATGATTAGTTTACACTTATTTTTATCCCTTTATTACAATTTCATTGTGGTTTTGGGAAGGAGAATAAGTAAGCATACATGTCAATTCTATTGCATTTAATTGGAGATCTCTATTCACTTCTCTTTCATCAGTTCAACTGATATTTATTGAGCACCCAGTAGGTAGCAACAGCCCCAGGAATTTGTAATGGCCTTCTTATTTAATCTTGACATTAACACTCTGTATTAGGCATTGGCTTTCCCCTTTAACAGGTAAGCAACCAAGATAGTATGGTTAAGTGACTTGCTGGAGGTCATCAATTAGCAAGGATCATTGTTAGGATTTGTGCTCTCAGCTGAGTGTCAATAGTTCCAATACATGTTGCTGAACTAGGAAATAGGCAGTAGAGATGCAAAAGTTGGGGCGGATGTGAGATCCATCACTGAGTACACTTTGACAGCTGATTGGATATGAAAAGTGAAGAAGAAACAATGTCTGAGAAATCCATCTCCTGTCCATCAGCCTTTGACCCATGATTGTATAGCACCACTTCCTAAAAGGGACAACAGAGGCATGGACATCTTAACTGGGGAAGATGGAAACCTTGCTTCCGAAGGCCTATCTTGGATCTTTCTCTCGCTTCTCTTCTGCATCTTCACATGGAGGCTCTGCTGAGCACAGTTGTCAGCATTGCCTACGGTCTGCTTTTATTGGGGAAGATTGGTTGGTGCTACTTACAGGACATTTTCCCAGGGTAAATGGTAGTTTCTGATTGTGTTCCTCAGTGGTGGGCGGGGAGCTAAGCCCTGTGAGGTTCAATATGGTTAATGGCTGTTGAATGGTTAAAACTCCAGGCATTGCTTGGGAAGTATTCCCAGAAGGCTGCCAAATGCCTTTTGTGCTCTGTGTAAGGGAAATTAAGTGCCGAGAAATGTGTGTTCAATTTAGATCCATCTGGTCTGGGTTGCTTCTTCCCCTTCTTATTCTCCAGGAAAGAGAAATATTCAAAGATACTTTGGGATCACTTTAACCTGCTAGGAAGCAAGGGTGTTGCTGGCTCAGCATGTGGAAGAGCAGAGAGAAAAACTGTTCAAATTCTAATTGGTAGTAATCTCACCTCAGAGCAGAGTTCATTGTCAGAGTTCATTGCTGCCCAGGACACAGGGTTTGGGAAGAAAAAAAGGGAGAGAACATTATGAGAACATTATGTCTAGAAGAATGAAGTGACCCTTGTTAGAAAAATAGTCCTCTACAGTACCTGCTAGCCAGCATGTGGACACCTGGAAGCTCCAACGAAACGAACAATGTCGCTAGATTCCAAATAAAATAAAAACAATACATTCTGGATTTTCCAAGTGGCTTAACTTCAAATACTCTTTCTAAGTATTAAATCATGAGTTTGGAGTACTCATCAGTGAATCTATAAACCCCATGAGTTTATAATAAAAGGGTAAATCAAGAGTAAAGTACATCTTGTAAAAATAATTGTATTGAGTCACAATTTACATACTATAAAGTTCACTCAGTTTTAAAGCATTCTCAATTGCATGTTTAATCGAATCATTGATTTTAGTAAGTTCGACATATTGGGCAACCATCACCACTATGCAGTTTCACAATATTGCCATCACCCTACAAAGTTCGTGGATGTCTGTTTGTTTGCAGTCAATTCCCAATCCCACCTCCAGCCCCAGGCAACCACTGATCTGCTTACTCTTTCTATAGATTTGTCTTTTATAGAAATTTCACATAAATAGAATCATAGAACATATAGTCTTCTGTGGTTCTCTTTTACTTAGCACTATCATTTTTGAGGTTCGTCCACATCGTGCCATGTATCATTAGTTTCTTTTTATTGCTGAATAGTATTCCATTGCAGTATACTCCATTTTTAAAAAATCCAGTCGGTGGACATTTTGACTGTTTCCATGTTTGGCTTTATCAATAATGCTTCAGTGAAAATTCCTATACAAATCTCTGTGTGGACATATGTTTCCATTTCTCCTGGGTATATACTTAGAAGTAGAATATGCTGGGTTGTTTATTATTATTATTATTATTGCTACTACTACTATTATTATTATTGTTATTTTAATCAAGAGTTGTTTAGATTCTTTTGGAACTCATTTTGGAAAATTGACACTGCTCATTGTATCTGCATCACCAACACAACACTCCTACATCCATGTACATTTGGAGCTTTCACAGTCATGTACATCAAATCGTACACATGGTTTTGTGTGTAGGTGTAGGCTTCTGACTTCTTCATTACACCTGGTTGGGCTGTACCCAAATATTTCCATATCGAAGTATAGATTATTTCTAATAAATTGCTTTCTTTTAACTGCTCCTATATAATCTAATCTAATAAGGATGTTATAATA
>NW_011889102.1:1669326-1670588 GCF_000151845.1 Pteropus vampyrus | reverse complement strand
TATACAAATCTCTGTGTGGACATATGTTTCCATTTCTCCTGGGTATATACTTAGAAGTAGAATATGCTGGGTTGTTTATTATTATTATTATTATTATTGCTACTACTATTATTATTATTATTGTTATTTTAATCAAGAGTTGTTTAGATTCTTTTGGAACCCATTTTGGAAAATTGACACTGCTCATGGTATCTGCATCACCAACACAACACTCCTGCATCCATGTACATTTGGAGCTTTCACGGTCATGTACATCAAATCGTACACATGGTTTTGTGTATAGGTGTAGGCTTCTGACTTCTTCATTACACCTGGTTGGGCTGTACCTAAATATTTCCATATCGAAGTATAGATTATTTCTAATAAATTGCTTTCTTTTAACTGCTCCTATATAATCTAATCTAATAAGGATGTTATAATAGTTTTTAAAAATCACATATACAGGTAGCTTATATTATTTATGAGTGTCATTTAAGGATAATAAAGGAAGAATAAATTTTTTTTTTAATAGAAAGAGAGTCTTGGGACAGATTGGGAAGGACTGGAGATTTTAAGGGCCCTGACACCTGTGAGTTTTTAATCCTGTGCTCAGAGAGGCTTAATTAAAAAGGTAATTGGTCATCCAGATTTGAAGCAGGCAACAAATGAAAGCAATTGTCTTGCACCAGTTGCTGTGATCATCAGACTGTGGCCTAGTTCTTTCAGGCCAGAATCAGAGGAACGGAGAGGAATAAACAAACCCAAGAGAACCATCATGAAATTGTACAGGAAGAGCTTCAGATTCTATTACTCAACCTGGGTTTCAGAGTGAATCAGCACAGACTCATAGGCTGACCCGGCAGGCTGGGCCCTGAGAGACTCAGGCAGTCCAGCCCTACGTTCTACAAATGCAGAAAGGAAGGCCTGGAAAACAGGGTGGAAAGGAGAGACTGGCAAGCCACACTACAGCTAACCAGCGCTAGGGGATCCTAGGAGCCTGATAATTAGATGTCTCTTCAATCAGACATTCTTAAGTCATGTAGAGAAGGGACTGAGCCCTGTGACGGGAAAGGCTGGGACACAGAACTCGGAGAGCAGAACTCAAGTTTCTTTCCTTCCTTGCCTAAGCAGCTCTGGTCCAGATTTTCCTCACCCTCCCCCCTCCACCCCCAATTAATCTGACGGACCTTCCCAGGTAAGAAGGTAGCACTTACCTGTCATTGCTCAGGCAAATGTGTTTGGGAGGTCTTACCACTTCTGCCCCCCACCCCGCCCCTCCCTGG
>NW_011889102.1:1661084-1668241 GCF_000151845.1 Pteropus vampyrus | reverse complement strand
TGGAGCGCCAGGAGCCCGCTGGGAAGCTGCTGGGTTATAGGCATTTGCAAAGGAAGAGGAGAAAAGAACAGTCAGCCTGGTTTAGATATGAGGCACACATCGAGCCCTGGGAAGCCGGGAGTATATGCCTTGCAAGCAAATTGCAGTGCCTGTCTGAGCATCAAGGAAAGCTGAATTCAGGGCTTTAAAAAAATGAAATGATCATACCCCCTGCTTTTAAGAATTAGAGCAAGAAGTGATATAAGGGATATTTTTAACTCAGTTATTTGCTCACTGCTGATTAAGCACACACTTTCCTTGTACCCAGGTAGATGTATAGAGAAAGCAATGGAGTATAGAGAAAGCTAAGCAGGACAGGAAGAGGTTATGGCCGTAGGCCTTGGAGTCAAGCTGTATACATTTACATCTGACCCCCTGACTTCCTATGTTTGTAACCTTCTGATCCTCAGTTTCTCATCTGAAGCCTCATAAAGCTGTTATGAGGATTAAATGAGATCCATGGAAAGTGCTTAGAATGGGACTAGGCACATGATAAGTATCCCATCAAACATTAGTGGTTATTAAGTGCTTGACCACTAATTTTCATATGCAGCAGCTAACTTGTGAATTAGCTAATTTTTATAGTAGGGTAGTGGGATTTTGTCATTATACACAGGCTAAGTGACCCAACTCCTCTTCCTTCATCAGGCACTAACATGAACAGGGTCATTCTTTTTCTGTAGGGCCAAGCTCCATTTCAAGACGTGCTTCTATTCCAAAAAATGTTAAATTGAGCAAGATCCACATATAGCATCTTGCTCAATCTAACTCTTTAAGCGTAAAATTCAAGTTTTTCACATTATGTAGAGTTGACCAACTATCACCATAATCTAATTTTAAGTCATTTTTACCCCCCTTCCCCCCGCCCCCCCAAAAAAACAATTACCTGTACGCATAAGTAGTCATTTTCCATTTTTCCTGAGCCTTCTCTTCCCAGCTTTAGGCAACTACTAATCTACTTTCTGTCTTTGTGGATATGCGTCTTCTGAACATTTCATAAAAATGGAATAAAGTAATATGTAGTCTTTTGTGACTGGCTCTTTTCACTTAGCCTAATGTTTTCAATGTTTGTCATCAGTCAATGGACATTTGGGTTATTTCTACTTTTTGGCTATTATGAATAATGCTACCATGAATATTCATGTACAAGTTTTTCTGTGGATGTATGTTTTCATTTCTCTTAGGTACTGGGAGTGGAACTGCTGGGTAACTATGCAGCTGGGTAACTGCTGGGTAACTATAGTAACTATGTTTATTCTTTGAGGAACTGCTAGACTGTTTACCAAAAGTGGCTGCGCTATTCTACATTTACACCAGCAATGTATGAAGCTTCTAATTTCTCCACATCTTCACCAACACCTGTTATTGTCTGTCTTTTTTATTACAGTCATTCTGGTGGATGTGAAGTGCTATCTCATTATGGTTTTGATTTGTATTTCCCTGATGGCTAATGATGTTGAGCATCTTTTCATGTGGGTATTGGCCACTTTTGTATCTTCTTCAAAGAGAAGTCTATTCAAATCTTTTGCCCATTTTTAAATTGGATTGTTTGTCTTTCTGTTGTTGAGTTGTAAGTGTTCTTATATATGCTGGATTCAAGTCTCATTTGATATATATGATTTGCAAATATTTTCTATTATTCTGTGGGTTGTCTTTTCACTTTTTTGCTGATGCCCTTTGAAGCACAAAATTTGAGAAGTTCAACTTGTAAAGCATCTCTTTTACCACTTATATACATTTTGTCATATCTAGGAAATCATTGCCTAATCCAAGGTCATCAAAATTTACTCCAATGTTTTCTTCTAAGAGTCTTACACCTTTAATTCTGTCGTTTTCATTTAAATCAAAAAGGAAGCTAAGACCTAGTAAAGGTAGGATTTGCTCCAAATTATATTGCTAATAAATGTCAGGTAAGTAATTTTTTAAAAAACAGCTTACTTTTGTACAACCCGAAATCGATATAACTTCAGGACCATAGAGGGCCTGAAGTCATGTTAAAAAAATCAGAGTCCAAAACCAAATTCATATTCATCCTGAAATGAAATAACCTTTAATTTGAGATTAATAATGATAAGAACAGATCCCATTTCCTGATCTATTCGTCTGGGTCAGGCAATGTGCAACACACATTCTCTTTTAATTCTCAAAGCCACATTGTAAATAGGTACTATTAACATGCTTAAAGATGAGAAAATTGATTCTCAGAAAGCTTTTTAAGTAACATGTCCAAAATCACAGTTAGTAAGAGTCAGAGCTGGATTTTAAACTCAGGGCTCTCACTCTTCTTATAGGGCATCCTATTAGAAAAACTAACGATTACGGCTAAAACCATAAAAAAGGGCTTCTGACAAAATAGGAACCTGCTGATGACATGAACTGAGCCCCAACTGTCATGTCCATTCTTTGTCACATTTGTTGGTAATTTCTCTTGGTGGGGCTCAGTTGATTTGTGGTGGCGAGAACCCAGCCACAAAGCATCTGGGTTGCAATGAAGTCCTGATTCTTTTCCTTTAAATCCAATTTTCCGCTTGGTTTGGTTAGGGCAGGAGGATGCCAAATTCTGTGGCAGAGGTCAGTCCATAAGGTGTTTGTCTCTATTTACATAATGCACTGGAACATTTTGAGAGGGAAAATCCATCTCACTGACATTAGCCTTGGGAACTCTTCCTAGATGAGAGAGAAGCAATCTCAAGCTTAGATTTCAGTGTTAGCCACATATGTATAGAGGTCTACATTTGCCATTTCAATCAGGCATATTTATTTACATGTGGAAATTCCCAGTGGGAAGCTGAAGAACACAACTTAGGAGTAGTCCCCAAGTGGGAAATTGAACAGTACACTGAGCTCCTTTTATTTCCATTTAATTTACCATCAGTATCATTACCATTATTTTGTTAATCATTTCACTAGCAATGATGTAACTTGGGACCAAGGTAATTGCAGCCAAATGGGGAAGATGCTTATCTACAGTATATAGTTAGCAAAGGCTTTCATTCACCTTTTTAGGGATGGGTATTAGTTCTTTTCTTTATTCATGGAGCGTAGAGCGCTGCCTTGAAATGCTGATGATATTAAGAGCTCCCTACAGCTTAATGAACTTGACACTGGGTTGAAGAAAGGTTTCTGTAATTTTCAGCTCTCCACTGCCTGAAACTATATCCCACTGCACAGTGAAGTGGCTTCCTGAGATCCTAACAAGCCCATGTGAAACGGACCATGCCTGCTCCATGGTCTGAACAATATGGAGTAAATGATCAGGACTTTGCACTCACAGAACTGATTCTACTCTTTGATAGCTGCGTGACCGTTGGCAAGTTGCTTATGCTCTCTGAGTCTCCATTTTCTTATTTATTCAAAAGAAGGTAATACTACTTATCTCATAGATTGTTGGGCAGTAAATGAGGTAAGATGGGTAAAAGGCTCAGGGCATCCCTTGGCCCATCATAGGAGTTCAATAAATAGTTTCTTTCCTGAAAAAAATGCTGGTGTGGAGAACGTTTCTGCTGAGTCTCAGGATTATTAGGGAGCCGAGTGCAAGAAAGTTCTGAGGAACTAGTGACTGGATGGGAGGTATCTTTTCGTTGGCAAGAACAAAGACCTTGGAGGAGCTGCAGAGGTGTTCACGATAAAACTCAGTCTCCATGCTCACCTTAAGACTCTGAAGATCGTCTCTAAGCTAGAGACCCCAAGTGATCTAGCCTTTGTCTATCTACTTCTGCACTTCACGCATGCCTTTCCCCTCACTCCCTTACCCCATTGCTCTCACAGCCTTCTTTCATTTCCACTGATGTGCTAGACATTCCTTCCTCAGAGTTTTTCCATAAGCTGCTTCCTCTTTCTGGTCTACTCTCTCCCCAACCCCCTTCACTTAACAGAAGCCTCCTAATCCCCCAGGTCTTGGCTTCGTCATTTTCTTTGTCATGTCCTTGCTGGACATGCCCCTGATAGGTTCTCATGGATCATCCAGTGCTTCTCTACACTGCATGGACTGGTTTGTAGCTAAATGAGCTTCTGTTTGTGTAGGGTTTTTAATTTGAAATGTCTCCCACCACCAGACAGTTTTTGAAGCCTAGGTCTGGTAGTACTTTGTTTACACCATCTCCCTAGGAGGTGTTCGGTGATACTTGTCAAATGAATGAAAGAGGAAACCCTTGGGGGAAAATGAATAGGGGGTTTTGATGCTGACCGTTGAATGAACTCTCAGTCTTTAGTTAAGACTTTTGAGCAAGGGCAGGAAGATGAAAGTATTAATATTAGCTGACACAGTGGCTACCTGCCAGAAGTTCTTTTAA
This sequence comes from Pteropus vampyrus, assembly GCF_000151845.1. Classification (NCBI taxonomy): domain Eukaryota; kingdom Metazoa; phylum Chordata; class Mammalia; order Chiroptera; family Pteropodidae; genus Pteropus; species Pteropus vampyrus. The sequence continues at coordinate 1,663,910 of NW_011889102.1, read as the reverse complement.
GTACTTCTGGGCATTAACTTATTCAGTCTTCATAATAACCCTTATTACTATCATCCCCATTGTAAATATAAGGAAGCTGAGGCATAAAGAGATTATTTCCAGGTAATAGGTGGCAGAGCCATGACTTGGACCTAGACACTGGCTCCACTACATTATACTTGTCACACATATTCCTTCTCCCCTAGAATATGCTTTCCTTCTCCAATCCTTCCTCTTACCACCACACCCACACTTGGGCCTCAGGTTTCAGGTGGAATAGCACTTCCTCATGGAGACCTTCTCAGACTCTCACCCTAGCTCAAGCCCCAGGTCATCAACACTCATAGCTGCCTGAATTCTGTATTCGCAAATCCTGATTGGTTATTTCCTCCCCGATTGCAGTTCGTGTTTTATTTATCTCTGGACTCTTTGTAGCAACTAGCCCAAGGCTCAACATATAGCAAGTGCTCAAAAAATGTGGTTATAATAGAATGTTCCAATATCCTTACACACTTGCTATTAATAATACACATGTTTGGTAATATGTCATTACATGCAAAATATGCATAAGTTTGGCCCAGCTATCCTACATTTAGGAATTTGCCCTGAAGAGATAATCATGCAAGTACAAAACAATGTTGATGCAAGGATTGTTGATAATGAGAAGATAGTAAGAACAACCTACGGTGGTGATAAATGGAGGACTAGTTAAATAAATTAAGTTCTCTCAGCATAACAGAATTCTATGCAGTCCTTACAAAGGATCACATAAATAGATTTACAGATGATGACATAGCACCTTATCCATGCTATGTTGGTGAATGTTAAATAAAGAAAAAGCAGAAGATTAATGGCTCACTTTACTGAGAGCTTACTGTCAGGCTCCATGCTAACATTCATTAGCTCATTGAATCCTCACGATGGTCCTATGGAATAGGTTTATTCTATTATAATCTTCAATTTACAGACAAGTAAACTGAAGAATAAGTAGCTCAGCCAGATTTTAATCCATAATTATCTCTAGATCTTATAATCTATGTTACACTGTCTTTGTCATCTAGTTTTATAATATTGCACTAACACTGTGACAGAGACTGCCAGATACTGGATAACCATGGATATATCCATTTCTCCCTACTTTCATGGTAATCAGATTTTTGGCTAGGCACATGGCTGCCTGAAAAAGGACTACATTTCCCAATGTTCCTTGCAGCTGGGTATGGCCCTATCACTTAATTCAGCCCAATGGTATATAAGCAGAAATATTATGCATTCCCTCGGCCTCTCTCTCTCAATCTCTTTCTCTTTTTTGTTCTTTCCTCTCCGTTTTCTAGAATGCAAATGCTGTTCATTAGACCACAAGGTGGAAGCCACATACAACAAAGCTCCAAGATGGAATGAGCCTGGGTGACCGACACTCCGGAAAACCTTGACAATTTCTAGCAACTTGCCCAGACTTCTATGTGAGAGACAAATCAGCTGCTATCATTTTCACATCATTGGTATTTTGCTTGTCTGTCATTTGTAGCTGAATGTAACCTAACACATGCACACACGTAGGTGTGCACATGCACAGACATAGAGAAATTCCTGCAGGATGTGCAACATAACATTAACAGTGATTGCCTCAGGATTGCAGGATATGTAGTGATTTTTACATTATCATTATAAATCTCTGAGTTCATGTGCTACTTCTTACAAAAGCAATAAACCAAAAGAAAAACATAATACCCTCTAATTTCTGCCCTACTGTTACAGCTCAGTGGCCAAATTCTCACCTGCCCTCAGCATAGCCACAACACTGTGACTCTAGATGACTGCTCACTGGCTCTCTGTGGTGCACTTCTGGCTTGCCTGACATTGAGACTCAAGCTTAATCTGCAAAAATGCACCTGCAGCACACTGTCGTGCTAGGAGAGAAAAGGAAGTTTAGCTCCATGCCCTCTTCCTCCCCAGCACAGAAAGAAAACCAGAAAATCAAGCCAGTCAGGGTCTCTGGAGAGAAGAAAGTTGGAAATATACCTGTAGGTCGTTCATTTCTTCGATAACTATTGATGGAGGGTCCATGTGTTCCAAGCTCTCTTCTAGATGTGGAGACACAACTGTAAACGGGGGATCTTTGTTGTCACAAAGCATACAGCCAAGAGGGAAAGGACACACAATCAATGAGCATGCATTTAGAGGCCTTGATATTACCTGCCTTGTCGAGCTGGTCTGTGCCTGAACTCACTGTTAGTGATAGTCCTACTTCTCAGAAGATCTCAATGTCTCGTTGCCTCATTCATTCCCTTTGAGTGCCTACAAGTGCCAGGCTGTAAACTGGGAATTTAAAGGCAAGCAAGACAGTATGTTTTAAAGATTTGGCCAGACCGATGGGAGTATAAGCACAAAGAACAAAGAAATTATGTTGTTACTGTTATTAGTAAATAGTAGCTAATGTTTTTCGACATGAATTATATGCTAAGTCCTTATAGATAAATCATTTCACTTAACCTCACAATACCCCTTTGAAGTGTGTGTTATTATTGATTTATACCATGCAGATAAAGAAAATGAGGCAGCACATCACTGTCTCAAGGTCATATGGCTTGTACATAGTAAAGCCACGTAGCCTCCCCGTGAGGGAGTGGATAGCAGCCTGGCTCTGGGGAGAGGCATGCATCGTCTCGAAGCCTTTTGACCTTCTGGCCCCCCGGTGCCAATTGCAATAAACCTTTCTGCCAGTCAGGGGCTTCTCTGTATTAGTTTGTTTAAAATCATGGTGGTTATATCATGGAAAGATTTAGAGTAATTTTCCTTGGAATCTGAAAACCTGGGCTCAAGGCCTGGCTCTGCCACTCAGCTACC
>NW_011889102.1:1652838-1660089 GCF_000151845.1 Pteropus vampyrus | reverse complement strand
GTATACTGTTGAAAGATAATTTTTTAAAATATTAAAATATTTAGGGGTTGATGGTTGGAAGGTTCCCCTTCTTCCAACCTCCGAGGAATAGAATTCCTTTGCCATAAATGAAAGGTTCATTCCAAACCAACCACGGCTCCCTGCTCCCCCCGGCATGTCCCATGACTGGTTCTGCACTGAAACAGTTCTCTATATCCCACTACAGTCTCCGAGGCCTGGCACACATCTTCTCCCTTCAAAGATTCCATTAGAGTTGTTTACAGTGCTTTGACATTTGTTCACCCAGAGCTAACTGCAGGGCAATTCTACGATTACAGTGGTGTTTTTGTTTTTTTAAAAAATTTTTTCAATAAAGAGAAAGGTTGAACATGTAATGTTAACATTCAACCTGGTGTAAAAACATTTCAGACTTTCCAAATTGATTTTTGTGGTGACCGACCTGAAAAACATTTGTTAGAAGTTGTTCATAGTTTGTTTTATGGTAGTATAAGTGTTAATTTAGACTTATAACAGTAGCAGCAGCATCACCTGGGTATCTTGTTAGATAAGCACATTCAGGCCCCAACTAGACCTGTCCACCAAATGACTCAGGGGCGCGCTTAAGATTAAGAACTTCTGCTTTACATGGCTAAATATAAAACTGCCTCGGAAAAGCTCTACGCATCTACAATGTAACAACCTGAACTAAACTCTAAGTTTCTCTTCATCCGTCATCACTTTCTCAGGAAACGTTTTCTGACTATATGCTTTCACAACCCCTTGTACCTCTTCCTTGTGCATATATCACAGGTGTATTTTACACTTATTTGCATGATTATTTGATTGGAATTTGCTCCCCACCACCACCACACCCCATAATCTGCTTGAGTACACTACAGTGCCAGGCACACAGCAGGCCCTCAATAAATATTGGTGCATGAATGAGTGAATAACGAACCCTTTCTAGAGAGTTTTCCCCTGACTTTTCAATATGTTTTCTACAATTCGAAAATGAAGCTTTCTTCAAGATTGTTGCTATTTTTCCAGATGTGAAACTTTGGCGACCTTTTAAACCTGTCATATTCATTCATCAGCGAGTTACCAAGTCCCATAGATTCTTTCATTAGAACATCTCCCCAGCCTGACTGGGCAATCTCATAGCCAGCCCCTAGCCAAGCTCTCGTCAGGTCACTCTCAGGTAAGGTGAACAGTCTCTCAGTCAACGCCAATCTCTCCTTAGCCCACCCGATCAATTTCACTAAAATACTGTGTTCACTAAAATTGCAGATTGCAACTATTAGCATATGATTGGCATTTTACACTTTTCAAAGTGCTTTTTCTTATATTAAAATAGTAGCAAACATTTAATGGTAGCTTACTTGCTAGGCACTGAAATAATTCACATGATGATATAGTTGTCATGTGATTGTTGTCAAGGAGATGTTATTTCTTTTATGTTTTCATGGAAGGATAAAGTCAGGGTTAGATGCGTCTAAGTAACTGGTGCACAATTACTCAGCGCCTAAATGCGGATGTAGAATTTGACCTCTAATTCTGGCTAATTCTGTGACCTATCCTCTGTGTTATAATGTCCTCCACCTATCCTTTATCCACAGTCTCCCAAGCTGTAAGAGCTCCAAGCTGTAAGAGCTCCAAGCTGTAAGAGTTTGGATTCCATACCTGGTGCCTCCTTCTCACTCATCCAAGTCAGTCCTTCTGCTCAAAGCCATGCAATGATAAAAGCCTGCATACTGGAAAGAAGATGAGCTCTGGAGACAGACCTGAGTTCAAATACAAGCTGTGTGATCCTTAGCCAATGATTTATCCTTTCTGAACCTCAGTAGTTTATTTTTCTGTAAAATAAAGTTAAAATTATGACCTCATATGTTGCTAAGAGGACTAAATGAGATAATACACTTACCAACGTAGAATAAGCATTAATCAATGTTAACTATTATTGTTTACTTCTAGTTCTTTATGCATCAAATCTGAACTCTATGCCCCATTTGAGGCTGTTTATAATCTGTTGTATTAAGCAACTGAGTTTGGGAGTGATTTATTACACAGCAGTACTTAACTAATACAGCTCCTCTTGCCCTAAAGATATTTCTCTTTATTTTAAAGACTTGTCTTTCTGTCCTCTCAGTACATATCATAACCATTGACATATTTCCAATTACAAAAATATGGATGCTCTTTGAAAAATAAAACTACAGAGAAAAGAAAATTTCCTGATTCCAACCCCCCTGAAACTACTTTCTCATATCTGTATGTTTACGTGTGTAACGGTACCTATAGGTTATGTTCTGAAATATGATTTATTTCACTTAACAATATTAAATAGACATCTTTCCATGTCAGTAAATGTCATATCATTTATAACAGCTGCATAGTATGGTATCACATCTAGTATGTCCTATTGAACTGTATTAGTTAAGTATTGCTGTGTAATAAATCACTCCCAAACTCAGTAGTTTAATACTTTTATAAATATTATATATATGTATTTTATATAAACTATACATATTCTATATAAATTCCATATTGATGGACGTGTGTGTGTGTGTGTGTGTGTGTGTGTGTGTGTGTGTGTGTGTGTAATCAATCACACATCTGCAGTTTGGTTGGTTTCCCTGACCTGCCTGGCCTCAGCTGGGTATTATAGCTTCGATTTATAGCTGCTCTGTCTATAGGCTGGCAAGAGTGGCTCTCTTCCGTGTGTCTCTCATCCTCTTTCTGGGGCCAACTGAGGCATGCTGTGGAGAATACAGAAACACAAGAGGGAAAGCAGAAACATTCAAGGCCTCCTAAAGTTTAGCCTTAATGTCACTTTTGCCCACACACCATTGGCCAAAGCACACCACATGGCCAAGTCCAAAGTCAAGGGATGGGGAAATAGACTTTGCTTAAGATGAAGACGTGTGAGTGTCACTCAGGTCTGGCTCCACAGTCAGTGCTTTAAACACTTTGCTAGGATTTCTCCAAGTGCACAGACTCCCAGAGTGGATTCTAAGGAACACTGATCCTGCAGAATGCCGGATGCTATTACACGTAAAAAGAAACTTAGACTTAATAGGTCTCTTTACTTCAGTACTCTAGATGGCTCATAATATGCCAATCAAAATGGTAGATTTTAAAGAAGCAAATTAACCTTGCAGCACTTCCCAAATATACTTGGTCCTTTAATATTTTGTTTCAGAAAAGATTTTTAAAAACTTGTATTCCATAGATCACTGCTGTCAAATACTGTCTAGAAGGCTTTTGAAGCAGACATATGGGCATACTGGAGCTGGCTTGCATCAGCTCGTGAGAGTCAATTGTTAAATGTTCAGATTGTGAAAGCCAGCTGTTAAATTCAGTCATTTTTAAAAGTTAAACTATATAAACTTACAATCAAATAAATTATAAAGGTAATACTCAAACTTACCACTTCTTAATTATTTTACTACACTTCACTATACTCTAGGCTCTTAAGGTTATTTATGTCTACATGTGTTTATGTCATTGTGTCTGTATGGTAGAAATATCTGTGTGCTCTTGAGCATCTCTTCCCAACTCATTTAGTGATGTCATGTCAGTAGCTTAAAATCAGTTATGGTGAGTATTTAAATCACCAAAATTGGCAAAGTCTCTGAATCAGACCCTTTTGAGGGGAGGAGGTTTGTTTTTGGAGAACTGGATGTTAAACATTTACCAGCACACCACTGCAGACACACATATGCTTAAAGTATTGCCGTCACTGTAAGTGCGATTCTGGGAAAATGATTGTTTTTGAATTATGGTCTTCTGTTTCTTAAGATTGCTGTGAGGGTTACATAAACTAGACTGGATTAAAACAGTGGTTCCCACAATTGGCTGCACATCAGAATCACTACAGATTCCTGAATGCTACTCAAGACCTATAGCATGACCTATAAACCTATAGAATCTCCTTGGATGGTGCCCAAGGATCTGCATTTTAAACAAAGCTCCCCAGGACATGCAGACTTGCATTTGGGAACAAGTGGTTAAAGCCACCAGTAGAAAAAGAATAAGTTGATTTCTGGACTAACAAGCTATAAAGAGTTACCTTTCTCTTTGACACCAGGATAAGCAGCAAGCATAAAATGAAGACTTTTCTTCCCGAGATGTGACTTGTTACTGGGCTGAGACAGAGAAAAGTGTCCCCCTCCCCCACCAGAGCTATTTTGTCTCTAATCCTCTAACAGTACCTTGGACAGGACAGCACCATTTCTCTAGGCCATCCCAAGGATGTGGAAACAACTGATGAAATTGCACTTCATAATGCTCTTTACTCTCACGAGCTTTACCTGTCTTGCATCCACACCTTGATAGCAAGGCCCAGACACCAGAACCACCACCGGCCTGTGCTAATCCTCTTGCTCACCATCCATACCTAAACAAAGCCAACAGTGAAAGCTGGTATATTGTATCAGACCCCTGAGCCCTGCTCCACACTCTATCCAGCCCCAGCTCAACTATCAGAGGGGTCAGATAGGAGTAGTTTTGGTACAATTTAAAATAATTATCTAGGATATATGTGTGTGTGTATAAAATCAAAGAGTACAAGAGATCATAATAAAAAACAGGAGTCCCTTGCCCCAGGCTTCTTGAACCTAACTTCTTTTCAGAACCAACCTGCTTTAATTTACTAAACGATTTGTTGTGAATTTTCTCGTGGTCACGTTTACAACCCTAAATGTTTGTCTATTTTTTGTCGCATACATTTTAGACGTTATCTACTTTATGATAGAAGAGAATTTTGCTTATTCTACCCTAACCTTCCCAGTGTTTATACTCTTTACTTCCATAATTGGTTAAACATTTTAAATGAATTTTTATTGATTATTCTATTGACACTAGATTATTCTATTGACACTAGATTTTTCAAGTTCTCATTTCATAAGCATTGTAGAGTTACTACTTTCTTCTCTTTTCTGCACTCATCCTTTTCCCCTCCCTCCTAATGCCTTGTTTTTTCACATTATTAAGGCTAAATGGATTTCTGTGAGATGCAATCTGCCCAATCACCCCTGAGATTTTAAGTGGCTACTATGATCTTCCTGGCTCAGCATATTCAGGATTGTCATCAAATGTTGGTCACATCAAATGGCAGGAAACAGAGAACATAATTTTGAATTCCCTCAGCTATCCTTTTGTCTATTTAAGGAAAAGATAAGCTCTTTTTTTTTTCTGGATCACTGGAATTGTCTCATTAAACCAAACACCACGGAACAGCACGAGGACTGGTGCAGACTAAGGTGTGAGGGGAAGAAATCCTATTAGGGATCCCAGCAGGAGGGTCACTGGAGACACACACACTAATGAAAGAAAGACCTGGGGCTCCATTCATGTTCCTGTGGTCTCAGCTCCAGTTGGGGTGGGGACGGCGGTGGGGGGGATGATGTGGTTTGCTTTCAGAAAACATTCCAAAGGCACTCAAACCACGCAAAAGGTTTTTAAACCTTTAGGACGGAGATGAAGATAACACTTAAAAAATCCTTACTATAACTATTTTTTATGAAACTATTACTTATAGGTTTTAAAAAGTTATCTAACCAAGGTTTCTCATTAGCCAAAATATTCTTAATTATTGATATTAGTTTATGCAGTTTTATGTTGAAAAGATTTTGAGTCACTCATAATTTTGTCCTTGTTTCTTTACTTTTAGCTCATATTAAAATGTTTTACAAATACTTTGGTATTTTTAATGGTTTAGTATAGTATATCCATACAATTTTCACATACCCTTTGCCAATTCTAAAATACACCTGATTGTCCACTTTTTGAAAAGGATCAACACATGAGCCAATTAAAAACTACTTAAATGTGTATATGTTGACTAAATGACCCACCCATATGCAAACCCAGGGTTTTCTGTGGCGTCAGAACCATTTGATGGTCCAGACTCTGAAATTTTAAAACATCACCGTGGTTGAGAAAAAAGAAACATTTATACATGTACTAATGACACATAAGAGGTTTCCTAATTCAAAAGGCAAAATAAATTCATAGATAACAAAATCATCAAAGAGGAGAAACTGCCATGGTATCGTTGGTTAATTATAGCAAGCCACCGGTCTAGACTGCTGACCAATAGATGTTGCATCCTTTTATTCATTCACCAGATATTGACTGAGCTCCTAATTATGTGCTGGTGCACAATATGACACTTGGTAAAACAAATAAAAATCCCTAACCTCTTGGAGCTCACATTCTAGGGAATAATAAAGATAAATTGGTAAAATACAGATAGTATATTAGACAGCAGTTAAGTACCCTGAGAAAAATAAAGGAGGGAAAGGGGTGGGGGTAGGGCTGAGTGTGGGCACAGCAACTTTAAATTGGCCAGAGAAATCTCATTGAGAAACTGACTTTTGAGCCCAGAGCTGAAGGAGGTAAGAAAATGAGTTAGGTGACCATCTGGGGGAAGAGCTTTTTAAGCAGAAGGAACAGCCTCAGCCAGAAGTGTGACTGTCTAGTGTGAGGAAGGCCAGTGTGGCAGATGAGGCAGTGCAACAGTAGTAGGAAATGGTTTCAGAGAAATAATAGACATGAGACTGTGTAGGACTTTGTAGGCAATCGTTAAGGACTTTAGCTTTTATTCTGAGATGAGAAGCTTCTGGGAGTGTCCGAGTAAAGAAATCATTACTCAATCTGATTTATATCTTAAGAGGATTACTTTGGCTGATGTGTTTAGAACAGATGCGGGGAGAGTGGAGTGAGTCATAAGCAGAAAGACCAGTTAGAAGGGTCTTATTTTTGATAAAGCACTTCATTTTATTTCATCACCTTGAAAAGGATACAGAACAGATGCTATACCATTTGCAAATGAGAAGATTAAGTAATTCACCCACTATCACTTACGTGGTGACTGCCTACCAATTCTGAGTTCATTTATCCAACCAATATTTATGGAGTAGCCAGTATGAACAGGTCATGTGCTGCACCCTGGGAATACAATATTGAAACAATACACATGTCCTTGCCTTCATGGAGCTCACACTCTAGCGAGGAAGGCTGATGTCAAATGAGTAATCATGCTGACAAATGCAACACTGATGCTATGAAAGAGCTATGAAGGAGAGGTACATGTTACTGTGAGTGCTTAAGAGAGTGATCTATACGACATAAAATGGAAGGCTTGCCTGATGATGTGGCCCTCGAACTAATTTAAAGGATGACTAGAGAGGGCCCTAATAAGGACCTCTGACTATCCTGACAGTACTGCCCAGCCCCTGCAGGGTTTTGGAAGGAGTGATAGGTCAGACG
>NW_011889102.1:1643560-1652788 GCF_000151845.1 Pteropus vampyrus | reverse complement strand
TGTGTAGGACTTTGTAGGCAATCGTTAAGGACTTTAGCTTTTATTCTGAGATGAGAAGCTTCTGGGAGTGTCCGAGTAAAGAAATCATTACTCAATCTGATTTATATCTTAAGAGGATTACTTTGGCTGATGTGTTTAGAACAGATGCGGGGAGAGTGGAGTGAGTCATAAGCAGAAAGACCAGTTAGAAGGGTCTTATTTTTGATAAAGCACTTCATTTTATTTCATCACCTTGAAAAGGATACAGAACAGATGCTATACCATTTGCAAATGAGAAGATTAAGTAATTCACCCACTATCACTTACGTGGTGACTGCCTACCAATTCTGAGTTCATTTATCCAACCAATATTTATGGAGTAGCCAGTATGAACAGGTCATGTGCTGCACCCTGGGAATACAATATTGAAATACACATGTCCTTGCCTTCATGGAGCTCACACTCTAGCGAGGAAGGCTGATGTCAAATGAGTAATCATGCTGACAAATGCAACACTGATGCTATGAAAGAGCTATGAAGGAGAGGTACATGTTACTGTGAGTGCTTAAGAGAGTGATCTATACGACATAAAATGGAAGGCTTGCCTGATGATGTGGCCCTCGAACTAATTTAAAGGATGACTAGAGAGGGCCCTAATAAGGACCTCTGACTATCCTGACAGTACTGCCCAGCCCCTGCAGGGTTTTGGAAGGAGTGATAGGTCAGACGCGTTTTTCCATAGAAATTCCCTTAGCACTAATCCTATTATGCCTTTTTAACTTTGCCTTATTCTCCTACTTCTCTGGGACATTCTTAAAGATGGAGATCAGGCAGGATGGTGGATTATATTTCAGGCATCTGAGCCTATGCTTGAAAATAGAAACAGCCAAGAGTGGAACAGTCGGCCTTGGCTACTCTTTCATGCAAAGTCAGAAAGCCCTCTCCAGTCCCAGGGAAGGAGGGTCTTATAATAGTGCAGGCCAGAGATTCTCAAACATTTTTGGCTTTAGGCCCCCTTTACGTTTTTAAAAATTAGTAAAAAATTAGAGTTTATATGGGATACATCTATTGATGTAGTACCGTCATAATAGAAATTGAAAATAAGAAACCTTTATAATATTTAATTCACTGAATGAACACACATTAACAAAAATTTTTAAAAATGAAAATAACTTTTTCAAAATAAAAATATTTAGTAAGAAGAGTGGTGGTGTTTAGCACTTTTACAAATCTTTTTCATTACCTGGTTTAGTAGAAAGTACACAGCTAGGTTCTCATAGCTGCTTCTGCATTCAAGTCTGTTACAATATGTTGTTTTAGTCAAAATATATGAAGAAAATATGGCCACATCAATAATTTCATTCAATACTAAACCCAAACTTGACAACTAGTCGTTTCTTAAAGGTCAGTTGCAATGTGGAATCTAAAACTTTATCAATAAATGTTTCTATTGTTTCATAGGAATCCAACAGTTTATCTTGTCCTCTGAACAGATATTTGTAACATTATGCACTTGGAAGGTTGGGAATATTAGTTCACTGAATCACGCAGATCTTCAAAATGTTGACTCATATCGTTATCCAGTATCAAAAATTACAGCTGTTAATACCAATGTCCAGGTTCAGGACACATTACCCCAAAATATGGCAACTTGGCATATTGAATGTTTCGAGCAAAAGGAATTTGAGAAATAGTATGTGAAGGACATTTTTTCTTTTTCTATTTTGTTAGCTCTGCTTGAGACCTGTCACTTCTTAGTAAACAAGTGAACGCATAGTGTTCAACAGCCACCATTAGAATATATATTTGATTTGTTCTCATGATTTCTTCTAGCTTCATGAAGGACCTTCTGCTTTTCCCCTGAAGTAAGTCATAAAACCCTCATAAGAGGTGCCCTCCTTATACTGGGACAAAAGGAGCATCTCCTTCATTTTTGGAGCTAACAAAATGTGACTCGGGCTCATGCTTCTAACCACTATCCCATGCTGCCTTGTCTATGTTTTATTTGGAAAAGAACCAGTGGTTGAACTAAAAAGAAGTGACTCACTTCTTTAAAAATCCCCATTTTCTTAAAAACAATACCTTTGTTATGACTTTATAAACATCAAAACAAACAAATAATCCAATTGAAAATGGGAAGAGAACTTGAATAGACTTTTCTCCGAAGAAAACATATAGATGGACAATAGACATATGCAAAGATGTTCAATGTCATTAATCATCAGAGAAATGTGTATCAAACCACAATGAGATACCACCTCAAACTTGTCAGAATTGCTATTATCAAAAAGTCAATAAATAACAAGTGTTGGTGAGGCTCTGAAGAAAAAGGAACCTCCTGCACTGTTGGTGGGATTATAAATTAGTACAACTACCAAGGAAAACAATACAAAGATTCTTAAAAATTAAAAAATAGAACTATCATATGACCTAGAAATTCCACTTCTGGAAAACGAAAACACAAATTTGAAAAGGTATGTTTACTGCAGCATTATTTACAGTAGCCAAGATATGGAAGCAACCTAACTGCTCATCAATAAATGAATGGATAAAGATGTGGTAAATATATAAAACAGAACATTACTTAGAAATAAAAAAACAATGAAATCTTACCATTTGTGACAACATGGATGGACCTAGAGGGTATTATACTAAATGAAATAAGTCACACAGAGAAGACAAACACTATATGATTTCACATATATGTAAATCTAAAAGAAAAAAAATCAACAAACGAAATAAAAACAGACTCATAGCTATAGAGAACAACTGATGGTTGCCAGAGAGGAGCAGGGTAGGGGGATGAGTGAAAAAGGTGAAGGGGAATAAAAGGTACAAACTTCCAGTCATAAAATAAATAAGCCATGGAAATGTAGCGCACAGCACAGGGAATATATCAATATCACAGTAACGTCTTATAGTGGTAGGTGGATAGTAGACTTATTGAGGTGATCATATTGTAAGGTATATAAATGTTGAATCACTATGTTGTATACCTGAAACTAATATGTTGTATACCTGAAACTAATATATTGTATACCAATTATAATAAAAATTTTTTAAAAAAATGTTTTAAATGCCTTAATATTTTGAAATGTCATTTTATAACACTAATGGTTGTTGTATACATTTTATTAAATGTTTTCTGCATTTCAAACTGAGTCAATAATTGTAAATGACACAACTGTATATGGTGATAAGCACATTAAGTTACATGTATAACTTTGCACATAAATCTAGTTTGAAAAAGATATTTTAGTAAATAAATACCCCAATCTCTAAAAACTTTTATGAAACCTAGAATAAATGTATCGAAATGAGATTTCTTGGGCAGTACTAGAAAACTAAACTGCTAAAGAATATTTGCAGAGGGACGAAGGGACAGAACTATAGGATAATCAACTAAGCTGTCCTCAAATATGAACTGTGTGATGCTCTTTTCCATATTTCAGTCCCTTACACTTGGCCTTTCATCTATCATATCCTGATATTCTAACAAATAATACGATTAATAACTACTCCTCAAAGAGGAAATCTGCAATAAAATGTGTAATGCCTTTAATGTTTAATAAAACATTATCTAAATAACTAATCAATTACTAGTATTTAAAATTTATAGTAGGAAACTTACTAAAAACAAGACTATTTCTGTTCCAAATTTAGGCTAATTTAAGTAATTCCCAATATAGCTAAACTCAATGTAGGAGTTACATTTGGTTACATCTTGCTGAACAGACTTCCAAGAATGTGAATATGGGTGGACTACTAGTCAGTGGATTCCTTCCTTAGCTGCATTACATCAATTCCTGATTCTACTGAGGAGACTCATTAAGGAAAGGATCCATCACCCATGTGCTCACATAAAACTCCTCCCTCCATCCCATACCCATCCAGCTCCCACGATAAAAAACTGCAAGGTAGTTGTGCTTTTGTGGCTTTATCACTGGAGACTGTAAGTTTGAGTTGAATTATTCAATGTGAGGGTCACAATGAGAGAACGTGGGTCTTTCTTATTCTTGTGGACTGTGATCTTTCCTTTCAAGGCTTCACCTATAGGAGAAAGGCAAAAAACATGTTTAAGATTCAGAGAAAACAGTCTCGCAGAAAAGTAATAATGTATATCTAGCACTTCTCTTTTTTTTGTTGTGAGATGTTTCACAAATTTTTAAAAACATTTCATTTCTCAACTCTTTGCGAAAGAGTGAGCAAAATTATAGTGGTCATGCAGGCCTGAGGAGTAGTTTTATTAGGCTTCTGAATACGAGGTCCTCTGGTGAGTCCTGGGCATACAAAAAAATATAAGACATAGTTCCTGCCCTCAATGAGTTCATAGGAGGTCAAGGGTGAAGAGAAACAGCTGTATCAACAATTATACAATAGATATATGGCTAAAGTATGCTGAAGGTGAGGATTAGGGATGGTTGGAGGGCAGTAAAAGGCAATGTTTCACAAGAATTAATTAATGAATTATCTGAGGACTAAAGTCATGGTTAACTTAAGAAATGCACATGGAATGGCATTTAAGGGAAAGAAAACATGTTGAAAGAGCCTTCAGGAAATGACATTTTTAGGAACTAAATATCACACACATCCACAGAAAAAAAGACCTATTACATATAAAGGAAGAGAGAAAAGAGTGAGATCAGAATTTGCATCAGCTAGACACATATTTGAAATGAAAGAAAATCTATCAACTAAGAATTCAATATTCAGCAAAAATTTTTTAGAAGGTAAAATAAAAACCTTTTTTCAAAGAAACAAAAGCCAAAACTCCTTTCCCAGTAACTATAAAAAATGTTAAAGGGAGTTATTCAGACAGAAGGAAAATGATATCAAAAAGGAACTTGTATCTAAACAAAGGAATAAACAGTGCCAGAAATGGTAGGTATGTGGTTAAATAAGAGACTTCTTTTCTTTTTTAAAATTTATTTAAATGACAATTAGTTGATGGTTTAAAGCAAAAACAGTAACAACGTATTGGGTTAAAACATCTGGTGAAATGTTTTATAACAATAGCACAAAAGATCAGAGGGGGTAAATGAAAGTCTGTTGTAAGAAATCCTATATAAACATTAATTATAAAGAGGCTGGAGTGGCTATATTAATTTCAGATAAAGCTGACTTCATGAAAAAATATAACCAGAGATAAAGACATTTCAAATGATAACCTGTTCAATTCATAAATGAGACATCATGAATTTTTGTATGCGTAGAGCTTCAAAATGTATGACACAAACCTGACAGAACCATAAGAAACAGACAAATCTACAATTATTGTTGGAAATTTCACTTCTCCTTTGTTGATAACTGCAATAATAACTAGATAGAAAATCAGAAAGAATATGGAAGACTTGAACTACACTATTAAGCAATGTGACCTGACTGATATCGTTAGAACTAAAACAGATCATATGCTGGGTCATAAAATAAATCTTCAAAAATGTACAGAAGTCATACAGAATAAGTTCTTTGACCAAAACTAAAATTAAAAATCAGTAACAGAAGGATACTTGAAAAATCCAAAAAGCTTCAGGAATTAAACGACGGACTTCTAAATACTCCATAAATGAAAATAAAAACTATAACCAGATTGTATTTTGATCTGAATGATAATGAAACAACATATAAACTATGTAGACTATAGCTAAAACTGCTTAGAGAAAAAATGTATAAAGTGCATCTGACAAAATTAATAACAACTTTCAGTAAGCTAAGAAGAATCTTCCTCAACCTAAGAAACTATAGATAACATTATTTTTAATGGTAAAAGACTGAATGCTTTCTTCTTAAGATTGGGACTGAGGCAAAGATGTCCACTCTGACCACTTTTAATTAGCATTCTACTGGATGCTCTAATCAGGGTAGTAAGGTGCAAGGGTAGAAAAAAAAAAGAATATAGATTAGAGAAAAAGAAAGATGTAAAACAGTCTTTATTTGTAGACCACATGGTCTTATAAAAAATCCTAACTCAATATATAAAATAAGCTACTAGAACTGTAAAATGGTTTAGCAATATCTTAGGATATAAGGTCAATATAAAAAGTTTAATTTTATTTCTATACATTAACAATGAAGAATTAGAAATTGATATAAAAAGCCACAATAGCATTTACAATAGCATAAAAAAAGGCATACAATACTTGAAATAGATGTTACAACATATGTGCAAGATTTAAACACATACGACTATGAAATAATGCTTAAGATGATCTAAAGTGAGTGGAGAGATACATTTTGATTGTGGATTAAAGGCTCAACATTATTCAGATGTTGATAAAAAAAGAAAATAAAGATGCTGATTTTCCCCAAAGTAATCCATAGATTGAATGCAACACCAATCGAAATCCTAGCAGGTTTTTTTTTTTTTTTTAAATATATAAATTAACAAGTTGATTTTAAAATTTATATGGTGATTTAAAAATCAATGGGACAAAATGGAGCTCAGAAATAGACCTATACATATACGGTCAATTAATTTCTGACAAAGGAGCCAAAGTAATTAAATAGAAAAAGGACAATCTTTTCAAGAAATGATGATAGAACAACCTAACACACATTTGGAAAAGGATGAAAAATTATTCTTAAAATTAACATAAAATAGATTATAGACCTACATGTAGAAGGCAAAACTATAAAAATTTTTAGATGAAACATATAAGGAAATCTTTGTGATGTTAGTTTTAGGGTAGCAAAGATTTCTTAAGACACAAAAGGACAAACTTCAAAAACTGGTAAGAAAATGAAAAGACAAGCTGGGAATTGGGATAAAAATATTAGGGACACATATATTTGACAAAGAACTCGTATTCATATATATAAAACCTTACAACTCAATACCAAGATGACAAACAACCCATTAAACCAATTAAAAATTGAGCAAACATCTTAACAGAAATCTCACAAAAGATATATAAACGACCAATAAACATGAAAAGATGCTCAACATTACTAGTCATTAGGCAAATTCAAAATAAAAGCACAACTATCACTACATACACAATAGAATGGTTTAAATTAAAATGACTGACCTTTTGTATAAGTGGTGGCAAAGATATAGAGCAACTGAATCTACGCTGGTGGTAGGAGTGTTAAATAGTACGGTCATTTTGAAAAAATTTGCCAGTCTCTTATAAAGTTAAACATACACTTACCGTAAGACCCAATAATTCCACTCCTGGGTATTTACCTCAAAGAAATGAAAACATATATCTGCACAGAAACTTTTACTTGAATGTATGTAGAAACTTTATTTATAATGGCCCCTAAAAGTCTAGCAGCAGGTGAATGCGTAAGTAAACTGTAGTATGTCCATACAAAGGAATACTGCTAGGCAATAAAAAGGAACCAACTACTGATAACACAGATATGATAAGCAGAAGAAGCTGGATTACATTTTGTATAATTCCACTGAAATGAAATTCTAAAGGAATACCAATACTTTAGTATTAGTAATATTAATATACAGTAATAGAAAGCAGATCAATGGTTGTCTTGGTCTGGGGACTGGAGTTGGGGATGACCACACAGGGGATCACGGAGGAAACTTTTTGGAGTGATGGAAATATCTTATATCTTGACTAGGGTGGTGTATACATACATCAAAATTTATCGAACTATACAATTAAAATGTGAATTTTCATTGCATGTAAATTATAGAACAAAGTTGTTTTAAAAATGTGGTATCTTAGAAATAAACACAGATAAATGTAACATAGTAAAGAAACCAAAAAATCCATTATAAAGATTCACTACATGGTAAGTGGGGCACTTTACATCACTGAGGGAAGGATTCAATAAAATTGTATAAATATAGTAATACAATATTCTTAATATGAAATCAAAGTCAGAAATCAAAAAGAAAAGGTTGAAGATTTGACTATACAAAAAAAAAATTCTATAAAGAAACTTAAAAGAAAATGAAAACGATGTTACTTTTACTCCTTAGACTAGCAAGAATGAAAAAGAGTCTGAATTTTGAATCAATTCCTATTGATGGATTATCAGAAGTGGGATACCTTAATAAAAGGCATAACATATATTCTAGTTTTACATTCCTTCCATCTTCAGTAACACTGGGTATTGTTAGAAACCAAGCCATCTTCTACAAGTATGTGCAGCCCCAGCGCCAGGGCACAAGCCTCGTTACAGTCCCTAGCCCAGGCTTCCCTGAGCTCGGAAATCCCATCAAAAAAGACTCCATGTAAAAACGAAAAAAAAGAGGGACCCCGTGTGTTTCTGTCTCCTACTTCAATAAAAGTTTCTTTCATTCAGAAATAAATAAATAGATAAATAAATAGATAAATAAAACAATATAAACACCTTTGTTATTTAGATAAACAACCACCAGAATCTGATCATGGCAATTTCCATTTCAGTGATTATCAGTGGCAACGGGTAAGGTTTCAAATGTTTAATCACCATCTTAAAAAAAAACCTTTTGTGCATTAGTATATTTTCTTGTTGAAGTATATGAGGTATTGTTGCAAATACTTCTTTTTGGTGTGTGTGCCCTATTGGTTACTGCTCTTTGATTTAGGTTGCCTTAAAAATGTTTAAAAAAATGTAAGTTGGCTTGTTTCTAAATGTTCTATTCAATCTTAGCATAAGGGTAAAAATAGGAAGGTTCAATGGTGCTTATAAAGCAGGTTATCAAATTCACATCAGGTTTAAAGGATATGCCTACAAGAGCACTATGCATTCCTCAATTCAGAAATATAACCCAAGTCAAGATGAACTAGTAATGGATGCTTTTGTTAAATTTTCACACAAAAAATTTGTGTCAATATTAAAAAAACAAAACATCTGAATAATTAAAAAGGTATAACAGTAACTGCCTTATAAGCTCACAGTATAATTTTCATGTCTTAAGATGAAATACAAGTAAAATAACTACTTTTATATTAACCTTAATTTCAAATTAAGAGTGTAAACAGGATCTATTTAAGTTAATTAAATAGCATGAAGGGTCACAGTAATAAATACATAATTTACACTGCTGAACTCTCTTCAATTGTTCAAGCCTGACTAAAGTACCAAGGCAGGGGCTATAATACGAGAATAGATAGGAGCAATTAATCAGTGTCAAAGAGATATAAAATGACTGATGTTGTTAAGCATGTTTATTGTGGTGAGAACTGCAAAGGACATTCTCTATGGAGCTGAGCTGTACCACCTTGTTTTAGTCATTGGCAGATGGCGATTAGTATACTACAAAGAAGTGTTACAGTTCAATCAAGAAAAAAATTAATT
>NW_011889102.1:1623309-1642660 GCF_000151845.1 Pteropus vampyrus | reverse complement strand
CAAGGTGACAAAAAGAAATTAGAATTCAATAACAATGCATATTATTCCTCCACTTATTTGTTTGTTCAGCAGAGTATTTACAATATGGCAAATACTACTACACCAGACCTAAAAAGGAGTGAGGGTTCTATTAGAATGCTTTACCACAGCACACCGGGATGTTGTAACACGAAAGTATGTATGAACTGCCCAGAGAGAACAGAGAGTAATTAACTATCTGAGGACAATGAGGGAAGATTTATAAAAATAAGCTGGGTCATAAAGGGAAAACTGGAATTTACCAAGTGAAAATGGTCAAAACAGCTTTCTAGGTATAAGAATATTTTAGACAAAGGCAAAGAGGAAGACAGAAAAGTTACCGAAAAAATGAGCTGAAGCATATGATGGATATGTATAGGGTTGTAACAGGGTGGGGTTAGAAATGATTTAAAACGGTCCGATTGTAAAGGGCCATAGTAAGGAATCTGGATTTTATCCCAGAGGTATCACTGTCCCATGAGGGGTTTTATTTTTAAAATTAACTATTAACACATAATTTACATATAATTAAATGTGCACATTTTACATGTGCAGTTCAGTAAGTTTTACCAGTATCTCACATTCATAAACTTTTGCCTACCCCAAGTCTCGAAGATTACATCTTATAGAAGTTTTACTTTATTTTTTAGAAGTTTTAAACTTTTATATTTAGGTCTATGACTCATTTAGAGTTGGTTTGTATATATGGTATAAGAAAGAATTAAGATTCATTATTTTCCTACATAAATATTTAGTTGTTCTAGCACCATTTCTTGAAAAGGCTATCCTTTTCCCATTGAATTATATTGGTCCTTTGGAAAAATTTAATTAATTATATAAAAGTGGATCTATTTCTGGATTTTTCTATTTGTTCTATTAATCTATATGTTTGTCTATAGTATATACCAATACTATACTATCTAAGTTATGGTAACTTTTTAATAAGTTTAAAATCACATAAAGAATTCCAATATGGTTCTCTCTCAAAATTGTTTGGCTACTGTTTTTCAATTGCATATAAAATTTAGAGTCAGCCTATATATTTCTACCTTGCTAAATTTACTTGTTAGTTCTATATTTTTTCTTTTTTGTTGTTGTTAGATTCCTTAGTTTTCTATCACAATCATGTTATCTGTAAATAATGAGTTTTACTTCTTTCTTGAAAATGGCTTTTAATTCTTTTTTGTTCGTTATTGCACTGGCTAAGGCTTCCAATATAAGGAGTGGTAAGAATAAACATCCTTGTCTTGTCCCAAAACATTCAGTCTTTTTCCATTTATATGAGGTTTGCTGTAGACTTTTTGTGGATCAGGATGAGGAAGTTCTCTTTTATTTCTGGTTTGCTGTTATTTATCATAAGTGGATATTGAATTTTGTCAAATGCTTTTTCTGCATCCATTGATGTGATCATGTGTTTTTTTTTCTACTTTAGACTGTTAACATGGTGGGTTGCACTAAATAACTTAAAAATATTGAATAAGGTTTGCATTCCTGCAATAAACTCCACATAGTCATGGTATTGTTCTTTTTATAATATTGCTGAATTCGATATGCTACTATTTTGTTGAGAATTTACATATCTACACTCATGAGGGATACTGGTCTATAGTTTAATTTTCTTGTACTATCTTTATGTAGTTTTTGGTATTAAGATAATACTGCCCTAATAAAATTAGCTCTCTTCTATATTCTGGAAGAGGTTGTTTAGAACTGGTATTATTTCTTCTTTTAAGTGGTTGGGAGAATTTGCAATGAAGCAATTTGTGCCTAAAGATTTGATTTATGGAACGTTTTTGAGGCTGGCTGCTTGTTTTTGCAAAAAAAAAATTTAATTGGGACACAGTCACAGCTACTCATTTACCTACTGTCTCTCAGAATTTAAGGTGTCTGCAGGTCCCCACTGCTGCCACAGTTATTTCTGCTACCACTGTGGGATTCTCTGGGGGCTGGAGTATGACAGAACAGAGAAAAAGATAAAAAAGAAAAATGGGTATTTCCCCCACTCTTTAAGCATTAGATCCTTTCCCCACTTCTCAAGCTAGAATTACAGGGCTCCTTTGGGAGCTTTCTGTCCGTGCTGACACTCTCTTCTGGGTTTCAGGCTGTCTGGAGTCCGGGTTCAGGGATACTGGGGGAAAACAAATCACGATTTACCACCAGTTCAATGGTACTTCGAATTCTGGTTTTCTTTACCAACTAATCTGGTATTATTTACTTTTCAGAGATCTCAAATAGCTGTTTCATGCATTCTGGTGTCAAAGCTCCTTTTGGTGAGTGAGATATGGAATGCGCTTACATCATCTCACCTGGGACTAAAATTACTGTGCCTTTAGAGTTAAGTGTGTTTCCTGTAGATAGCATTTAGTTAGATCTTGCTTCTATTCAGTTTATTTCTGCCTTTTAATAGGCATGTCTAGACTATTTGTATTTTTTAACTATTTTTTAACAGTAGTTTTAGGTTTATAGCAAAATTGAGAAGAAATTACAAGAGATTTCCCAAGGATGAACCTATATTGACGACACATCATAATCATTCAAAGTCTACAGCTTAACTTAGGTGTTTTATGTTCTATGAGCTTGGACACATGTATAATGACATATATCCATTATTATAACATCATGCAGAGCATTTTCACTGCCATAAAAATCCTCTGTGCTCTCTTATTTGTATCCCCCACCCCTGGCAACCACTAATCTTTTTACTATCTCCACAGTTTTGCCTTTTCTAGAATGTCATATAGTTGGAATCACAAAGTATGTAGCTTTTTTTAGATTGGCTTCTTTCACTTAGTAATATCTCTTTATGTCTTTTCATGAGTTGATAGTTCATTTCTTTTTAACACTGAATAGTCCATTTTATCGATGTATATAGACTATTCATATCTAATGTAATTATCAATGTATTTGAATTTAAGTCTACCAACATACCATTTGTTTTCTATTTGTCCACTTGTTTAGGTTCTTATCTTCTTATGAATTGAACTTTTTTCAGGATTCTATTTTATCTCCACTACTACATTAACTATATTTTGTGGTTGAATTTAAGATATTTTAGCTGTTGCTCTAAGGTTTACATTGTGCATACTAAATTTATCACAGGTTATCATTAAATTGCTTCATATCCAGTATAAGAACTTTACAATTATTTCTAATAGTTCATTAATTTCTTTTATCATTGCCACTTTATGTCTCCAAACATTTGAAACTCGGGTAAGTTATTATTTTTTGCTTTAGTCAATTATCTTGTAAGAAATTAAAAAATCAGATAATAAAGGCTTTTTTACATACTCATACTTCAACCATTTTTGGCATTTTCCATTCTTTAGTTTAGATCCAAGTTTCCACTTGGTGATATTTTCCTTCCACTTGAAGAACTTACTTTAATATATCATATTGCTGGTCTGCTGAAAATAAATTCTTTCAGTATTTTTCTTCTTGGTAAGTTTTTATTTAGTCTTCATTTTGAAACATATGTATTCTGGATACAGAATCTAGGTTGATAGTTTCTTTTAGCACTTTGAAAATGTTATTTGATTCTCATCTGACTTACCTAATTTCTGATGAGTATTCTGAAGTTATTCTTTCCCTTTGTTCTTCTCTTTATGTTTCCCTTTTCTCCAGTTAATGTTAAAAATTTTAAAATTGTCACTGTTTATCAGCAATTTGTTTATGATGTGCTTTGGTATTGTTTTCTTTGTGTTGACCCTACTTGGGGTTCACTGAGTTTCTTCCATCTGTGCATTATAGTTTTTATCAAACATGAGAACATTTTGGTCATTATTATTACTTCAAATATATTTTCTGCCTCCGCCTCCTCTTCCTCCCTTCTTCTTCTTCTTCTCCTCTTCTTCTTCCTTCTTTCTTCTTCAAAAAACTATTATTATATTTAAATTAGAGTGCTTCATATTTTCTGCAGGTTACTATATGTTCATTAAAAAAAAAAACACCTTTTTTTCCTTCTCCCTGCTTCACTATGGATACATTTTAATGCTGTATCTTAAAGTTCACTGATCTTTTCTTCTGCCACTAATTCCATCAAATGATATTTTCACTTCAGATACTGTAATTTCCATCTCTACAAGTTCTATTTGGATTTTAAATATCTTCTCATATTCTCCTATGTTCATTTAAAAGTAGTTGTTTCAACTTGCTTGTGTGCTAATCCTATCATTTCTGGGTCTGTTTCTATTGACTGATAGTTTCCTACATTCAGTATTTGACTGAATGCTGGTCATCGTGAATTTTATGTTGTTCAATGTCTGAGTTTTGTTGTTTCCTTTCTTGTCATTAACGTTACTTAAGTTTCAGTTTGTTTCATTTCAAGGATTATTTTTAAGATTGATTAGGAAGTATTCAGAGTAGCCTCTATTCTAGGGATACTTTATTCCCACTATGAAGCTATAGTCCTGAAATCTCTACTGAATAGGGTCTTAATGGACTTCCCACTCTAGCTTGTTGAAACTTAAATACCACAGCCCTGTGCAAACTCAGAACTGTTTGGTTCGCAGCTGCCCCAGCTGCTTTGCCTGACCTCAAGCACTCGTCACTGTTAAATCTTATGTATTCTTATAGTTTTAATTATCTTTTCCCTGAGTTACTAATGATGTTGAATATCTTTTCATCGAGGTTTGTTATACATTGAGCTTTCCTACAGTAAAGGTGACAAGAAAACTTAGATGTAATAAAAAGTTAAAAAAAAAAAGTTCCATAATTAAATTCT
This sequence comes from Pteropus vampyrus, assembly GCF_000151845.1. Lineage (NCBI taxonomy): Eukaryota > Metazoa > Chordata > Mammalia > Chiroptera > Pteropodidae > Pteropus > Pteropus vampyrus. The sequence goes on along the minus strand of NW_011889102.1, from coordinate 1,637,922 downwards.
AACTTTTGGAATTTAGTATAGTATAGCATGAAATAACTATGGATACTCATATAAGTGAACGATCAATGAAGCACACAACAAAGGAATGTAGAAGTGACCAGGCCTTGAAAACTGTGTTACTATTTGAGGAGGTGAGACAGTGGAGTTCATTCTAGACAAATATATTTTTAATATCATAATTACTGAATGACAGTCTCTGTAATTTATACTTTACTTACCTCTATTGGCAATTTTTCTCTTTAGTCACTTGGAAAATGAAACTATTTTCTTTTGATTATATTTACGACTTAGTAAACACTAGTTACTAAGAAAGAAAAGTTTAAAGAAAAGTTTTCTGAATTATTCTGTGGTACTCAAAATAATAGCTACATAATATGTAACACACATTTGAACTGGCAGAAATTGGATATAAATCAAAGTTTTCTTTTAAATTACTTCTTTAATGAAATAATATGCCATCTAAAATTTATGTAGATGGTAAGCACTAAGAACATTTTATCTTAGCATCTGTTATACTGCTTCAAATACAGTGGGCATATAAAAAGTGGTTGTAGAATGAATAAATATTGTTTACTTCAGAATGAATGACATTCAAGACATTCCCCCCATGCTTCACTTTTCTCTCTCACCTGCTTTAACTGACAATGGCTTTTCCAATAGAAATATTGTTTGTTTCCAGTGTGTTGTGGTGCTCTGGGGGCCCGTAGAAAACAAGACCTGCATTGGTAGAGTTTGAGAGTATCTGATGAAGTACAGATTTTTAATATCATGGTACATTAATTTACTACATCAAATATAAGCTTCAATTGCTTACAATAGCAAAATGCTTAGGATCAAACACCTTGGGGCACAAAAATAAAATATAGTGTATTTCACATAATTTATTCTTATGAGACAACTCATGATACTTACTCTGTTGCGGCAATTCTTCTCAAAATATATATCAAAGTAGCCAGCAATTGCCTGTTTAAAAAAAAAAGGAAAGGAACACAAATAACTATTAAACTAATTAAATGACATAATTAGTTATTCAGTCTTTTAAAACGTGGCAAATATAAAACAATTTCAAAGACAAATACCTCTTAAACTTATGGCAGGTCACTATTTATCCTAGAAAAGATGTTATAAGTAAAAGTTAAGTAATATAGTTTGGCTTTCCCCCACAGAAACTATATAAAATAAGGGTAATAAGGCTAATCAAATAATCAATATGTTTTATTAGAGAAATGACCACGGTAGACTACTTTGAAAGTTACATGGAGAGAGAGAGAAGCTGAGCCGGCCCCTAGCTGACCCAGACTCTCTCACTCATATGCAAGTTAAGCCATCTTGGACCCTCCAATTCTAGTCAAGCCTCCAGACAACGTCAGCAGCTTAAGAGACTCCAGAAAAGACCAGCAGAAGAACTAATAGATAAGTTCAGCCTAGACTACAGAATCGGAAACAAATCCAAATGATTGAGATTTTAAATCACTAAGTTTTAGGGTAGTTCAGTACACAGCAATAAGTAACTAAAACATACTCTTTATACAATGACAACTCATTTAACTTTCTTCTGATATTGTGCATCCAATTTTAAAGCAAAGTACTATGAATGTTTTTGCAATGAGATCAATGGAATATTTGAATGTTACTTTTTCTTCTGAAAATGAAAATGAATAATAGTACTCAAGTGAAACTTATGGCTAAGCAATATTCAAAGGAGAAACTTCAAAGTAACTCTAAGGGTTACTGTGATATGAAAAGGTCTCTACAAAAAATTAGCATATTCAGATATATAATTTTCATTCATTTTTGTTTAAAATTTAAATGATACCACTTCTTTTTCTTTCACTAACGGGACTAGCTTGACTTAATATCTTTTTAAAACTGGCATTAAATAAAGCTTATAAAGTATTAAAAATAGGACACTGATTATTGAAAAATCACTACAAAGCTAATATGTGTACTCTGCTGCTTTTGTTGAGAATGTGAAGTTTTATTGATCTGTAGGGTCAATATAGACTGAATCCAAACCAAACTCAATATTTAATCTTAAGGTTCTTTATACTTTAGATACCAAAAGAGAAGTGAAATACTATATAATTCTGTCAAATAGAATTATAAAGCGATGGAGTAGTCAGCTATAGATTGTTACAGAAAACCACAGCTAATGAGAACATTCTAAAACACAACTTTTTTTCAGTTGATTTCCTGATACCTCTCCATTGACTAATTTAACTGTTTTCTTAAGTTTTTTCCTGTTTGTCTATCTTGTTCACCACTATATCCTTAGTGCCCAAAGCAGTGCCTGGCTCATAGTACACAATTAGCATCTGCTGAGTGAATGTCCTATGGTATAGAATTCTATTACGGTTCTTAATATCCTACAATTTAGGTAGTTTGCCCTATCAAACTGCAATTTATTTAGGAGCAAAGCCTATGTCTAATTTATATTTCCATGCCTTTTACCTGGCACAAGTCTGTTATATAGTAGATTCTCAATAAATTTTAGTTAAATTAACTTTTATGCCTTCAGTTTCTTAAATATAGCAAGCCTCATTACATAGTCAATACACTTTATAAAGTAATTGAATAACTAACAGATGGAACAACTATCAACTATGAAAAAAATGGAGAGCATGGGCCATATATGGGGAGGAGAGAGCTAGTGAAGAGGATCCCTTAATTCTTTGTATGAAGCTGCACAAGTCTCAGCCTAACTCCTGAACTATGTAGCTCAGATTAGATCCAAACCAAAATCACAAAGTCTCAGAGAACTGAACTAAAACCTGAATCACTGGCATAAGTCTCAGGATTAACTCCTGAAAAAAAAATGTGTGAAGAAAACCCAAATCAAGTAAAGGCTTAGAGACTAAAGTGAGATTTGAAAAACCTGTACAAGTCTCAGACTAATTCCTAAAGTGTGTATGTGCAAGAAAGACCCAAAACAGAATGAAACAGATTTGAACCACTGTCTGCCCAGATACTGCTGACAGAACTTATGTTATGAGTTGACTGCTTGCTAACACCAAACGTCAACATTCTCCAAACAATTACGACCGAAAATCCACACAACATAATATGCACAACATCTAGGATATAATCCAAAATTACTCAACTTACAGAGAAGTAGGAAAATGTAACCAACTCTCAAAAGAAAAGACAATCAAAAGACAGATGCTGGTACTATCAGACGAGACATTAAAACAGAAATTATAACTGTAATAGAAATTAGGAAATAGAAAACACATTGCAATGAATCATTACATGAGAATTCTCAGTAGAGAAATAGAAACTATTAAAAAATGGAAATTTCAGAATTGAAAAATGTAATAATAACTGAAAACAAAAAACTCCCTGGGCTGAATTGCAGAAGACGATGACAAAAAAAAAAAAAAAAAAAGTAGCAGCGAATCTGAAGATAGATCAATCAAAATTATCTAATTTGAAAAACCGAGGAGGAAAAGCCTGAAATAAAATGCACGGAGCCTCAGGGACCTGTATCTAACATATGTGTAACTGGAGGTCAAGAATGAAAATAAAAAGCTACTGAAGCAGAAAAAACCTTTTCGAAATTCTATATCCAACAAAAAATACTCGTCAGGAATAAAAGTAAAAAAAAGACATTTACAAGTAAAGAAAAACTAAAATAATTCACTGTCAATGGACTTTTTTAGAAGACATTTTAAAGGAAGTTCTTCAGGCTAACAGGTAATAATGCTAGAAGGAAACCTGAAACATCAGAGATCACAGAAGAACAACAGAAATGATAGTTGGGTAAATATAAAAACTACCTTTTCCTTGGAATTCCTTTACAATACTTACGGCTGTTTAAGGCAAAAATTATAACATCATTTTGGGTAGGGTTCAATGTTTGCACATATAACCATAGAGATCAGTGCAGGAAGTGGGAGGGTAGGAGGGAGGAAGAGTGAAATTCCCACCAATACATACAAGTATTTATAAAATTTGGAACTGAAGAAGGCTTTTTCAGCCCCACACACAAGGCAGAAACTTAATCTAAGGGAAACTAAAAATTTTAGCATCTAAACTAAAAGACAACCAATCTGAGAATATTTGTGATATATAAATAAAACAAATGGTCATTTGTTCTTTGTACATTAAACTACTACAAATTAGTAAGACTACAATATGACAAAATAAATTAAGAAAAGACAAGGCAGGAACTTTATAAAAGAAAAATCAAATAATTAATAAGCGTTTGAAAAAAAATGTTTGACCTACTTAGAAAAAATAAATTAAAACAACCAGATATAATTTTCCTTGATCATGTTTGGGAAAACACTTTTTAAATGATAATATCCACAATTTGGTGAGCAATGTGGCATTCATGTTGGGAAAATAAACTGAAATAATCTTTCTAGAGGGAACTTAGCAATATATATTAAAAGACAAAACATTTGTTTTAAAAAGAAGTCAGACATGAAACAGTACACACTATGATTCCATTTATATATCAAAAATTTAAAAACAGCAAAACTTATAGTGTTGTAAGTCAGTATAGTAGTTACTCTTGCAATAGGGGTAGAAACTAGAACGGGTAACATGGTGGGCTCCTGGTTGCTGGTACTATTGTTTCTTAAACTGAGTGCTGGGTATGTGGTGATATTCATTCTAGGCAATTTTATCAAACTATGGTTTTGATTTGTGTGCCCTTCTGTTTTGTAAGTGTATGTTATGCGCGCAATTAAAATGTTTACATAATGTACATACTCACTGACCTATGTATTCTAAAATTATTCTATGTAAATTATTAAGAATGCTTGCAGCTATTTAGCCACAAAAGTCAATTTTAGCTCAAATTCTCAACAATAGGTGCGGTAATAAATCATAATACTTCCATATAATAGAATACCATTTTGGCCATCAAAAGTAATCTTGTAGATAAATACTGATTGATAAGCTATTTTTAATAATACTTGAATTAAATGATCTGCAGCATTGAATGGAGAGGCATTCAATTCAAGCATTACCTTTGTATCAGTTCCGACAGTGACCCCCAAATCATTCATCTTTGTAATCCCAAGGGCTAACACAGTGTCTAATATGTAGGAAAAACTAAATGAATTTGAAAAAAAATGTATCCCTAAATAGTATTTCTACAAAAATGACATTTTCCAATAAAAGAGATCAGCAAATGCAAACTGAAAGCAGAATGTAGAGAAGATGTAAATGAAATGGTCATAGTAATAAGAAATTGCCAAACTATATGAAAACATTAAGACTTTTAATGATTTTAGTAACTGGGTTTCATTAAGGAGGGGTTTACTTTATAATTATTTGTTAAGGTACACATATGTTATGTTTTATGTACTCTTTACATTGTTACTAAAAAATAAAAAAGTAGAAAAAAATTCTAGTAAGCTAACAAAACTTTTTGTGAAAACAGATTCAGGTTTAAAAGAAGCTCTTATAACATTATCAGAAAATGTTACCTGAGTCTGAAATGTATAGCATACATGAACTTAAACATCATACATTTAACTCTGGTAAAAACAGATTGGCATTATTAATATAGTAGAACAATTACAGAATTTATATTATAGACTATATAATGATGAGGAGAGACTGATACATGAGTTTACAACAAAATTTAAAAATAAAAATAAAAATATTTGAGAATAAATGATATTTTAGAACTGTCTTCCAATTCCCAAATCCAATTATCTATGAAATTTACTTAAAAACAAACAAACAAATAAAAACTAACCCTCCTTCAAACCTCCAAAAATACAGTGAAAAAAAAAAATACTGGGTAGTTTGGGGTAACCAAATAACAATTTATAAGCCTCAAGGCAAATAAATAAATAGGAAAAAAAAAATGAAAGATGTAATTAATTCTGGTTATGGGAAGTCACCAAAGATCCCTGACAAAATCTGAAATCACATCTATTTTATAGTTCCCTTTGAAAGGCAGCATAGTGCCTTCAACTCCTCATGCAGATTTACCATCCTAATGCTGTTTGGTTGAGGGTAATATTAAAATCATTTCCACAACACACATTAAGCAGAAGCATGAGGAGCTGCTACAGAGAAATTCACCTGGGATTAAAAATTATGAGCAGATAATCTATTCATCATATAGTTAGCATTCACATAACTGAGAAAGTAGAATACTCTTGCTCTGAAAAACCAAAGAAAATTTCTGTTTAAAAATGGGTATCCTCAAACACAAGTAAGGCCAAGAATGCCCCTCAAAGGGAAAGGGCATTATTTTTTCTTTATAAGTAATCTTTAATGATTAAAACAGACATTAGAAAAAAAAAACACCTTAAACTTGAAATAGTCATATAAACCAACTGAAATATGAGTAGTATATTTATTTCTGCAAAGCCATTATAACCAAATATGTCAACTGATTTGGGGACACTATGCTGCTGCAGAATATAAATATGCCATTTTTTTTTTCATTTTTAGTTTCACTACCTGTTACCATCACTTTAACAGGCTATCTCTAGATCTTTTAAATGTTAATTTCAAGGAATTTATCCTCTCTCTGTGGAAGTCATTCAAATATAAGAAAACAACCACCATAGGAAACTGAAAATGAAAACTAATAGGCAATGGTAATAAATAACTGTAGCACAGCTTGACATGTGCTTGAAAAAGATCAGATATGTTAGAAAGCCTGACCACAGAATAAATTCCTCTTTTGTTCCACATATATATCTTGTCAGGGGCAAAGAGAACTGCTAAGAAAAAAAAAAAAGCATCAAAATCAAATATCAATGGCAGCTAAATTAATCTGCAAGGCAAGGTCACATTAAATAAATAAAATTGCACTGAATTATACCACAGTCAGAAAAACTGTAGTTATAAATTCCCTTAGACTGAGAGAAGGGAGACTGAGTAGTAATTAAGAAGAAAAACAATGACAGAAAACAGAATGAAAGGAAAACATATGCATACAGTAAATTTCTGGGATAGTTTGATCATGCTTGTAATTTGATGAGAATCATTCACAATAACTTTGAAGAACAGGAAACTCTAATACAGGCATGTAGCTTTATTGTGCATCTTAAATACTCCTAAGCGTTAGAATATAGTTTCAGAATGCACTGTTTGTCTCTGCAGATTTCACAAAAAGAGAATAACACAGCATTTGTAAAATGAATCATTTAAAAGTCTGTTCTAAGCCATATTCTGCTTGTTTATCTCATACATATAAAGCTGGATGCAGTTCATTTTATACATGCTCATCTGAAAAACAATGACGAATAAAAATGAATTACTTTCTCATGTATTTTAGTGTTTTGACTTTTTTTAAAGAGGACATATCATGTGTGTATGTAACAGGATAGCAGCCAATGAAGTAAGATCAGACTAGACCTTATGAGGAAGAGGAAATTAAAAATTATCATTATCACTATCACCTGCAGGGAGTAATTTATCATTTCTGTTCTTCATTGGTATCATGTTCCAACAGCGTGTGGTTACAGCAGATACAATTAGGCAGCTGTCCACAGAAGTAGGAGGATAATGTGCTTTTGATGGAGTTTATCCAAGCATGGAGATAGAGTGCTTGTAATCCATGCAGCAGAATCACTATAACAAAAATACAACTCATTTTTTGTTGGAGTATTTCTTTCAAAATCTTAATTTAGAATTTAAAAAGCCAACTTATGAATCTAAAGCAAGTAAAGGAAGAGTAAGAAGATAATGCATGAAAATTATTATAGCTTACATCACTGTATATGAACCAATCAGTTGAAAATACAAACAAAAGCCATACAAGCTGCTGCAGAGAGTATGAACTCTGCTAGTGATAACTGGTATTTTAACTAAGACAACATAATCAACATAAGACAACAAATATGAAAATTATATATTATGATTGTTTCCCAGTATTAACTACACCTTAAATTATGGACTCTTTCTTCTTCAATTAATTTTCTATTTTATCCCAAGAGAAAAATTGCGTCTTTTCTTTCATGATTCCTCTAGGGAACAATATACATTAAGTCCATATATTTCTCAAGGGATATTGTCAAATTGAGCAGTTAGAAACAGAACAAGCAATATGGGAAGTAGCAAAACAGATAATAGGTCTAAAAATATTTCAAAAGGTACTTTTACTAAAAACTTCAATATAATTAATTTTTTATCTACTTGAAATATTCTCAGATTATAACTGAAACTCTTTTTAAATTTACTCAGATCACTCTCTTGTAATTTCAAAATTGCTTATTATGGTGATTTTAGGGAGCAAAAGAGATCACCTCCTCGGAGTCTAAAACATAAATACTGACATTTCATAAAGTGATACCTTCCATGCCTTAACTGCTCTACATTTCTTCCTAGCTATAAACACAACATATTGTTTTATACATTCAATATTCATTGAGATTTACCAATATCTTCACTTTTTAAAAACCTTTTAAAGTATAATATATATGTCAAAATTTTACACATAAGTGTACATTATAGTGAATTTTCAAACAGAATACAGCTGTGAAACCCACACTCACATCAAGAAATAGAACATCCAGCACCCGAGTAATTCCTTTAATCCTAGGCACCCCCACAGCATATCTACTATCCTGATTTCTCCCCGCTCCCAGCTTTACTGAGATGTAAATGACACATTATATTGTGTGAATTTAAAATGTAGAATGTATTGATTTAATACATATATATCGCAAAATGATTACCACTATAGTGTTAGCTAGCACCGTCATCATATCACATAATTATCAGTTCTTTTTTGTGGTGAGAACATTTAAGATCTACTCTCTTGGCAACTTTCAAGTATATAATATAGTATCATTAACTATAATCACCACATATACATTAAATCCCAGAACTTATTTAACTTATAACTAGAAGTTTGTAACCTTTGACTAATATCTCCCAATTTCCCCCAGACACAGGTAACCACTATTTTATTGTTTCTATGAGTTTGGCTTTTTTAGATTCCACATATGATAGCATACAGTATTTGTCCTTCTTTCTTTGACTTATTTCACTTAGCATAATGCTTTCAAGGTCCATCCTTGTCACAAATGGCATGATTTCCTTTTTACGACTGAATAATATACCATTTTACATGTATATATAATATGCATATATATGTATATACATGTATAGATATCTATATGTGTATATCTATTTATCTCAATTCTTTATCCATTCATCTGTTGATGGATACTTAGGCTGTCTCCACATCTTGGCTATTATGAATAATGCTACAATGAACATGGGGGTACAGATATCTCTCCAAGATCCCTTTTTTTATTTCCTCTGGATATATACCCAAAGTGGTATTGCTGGATCATATGGCAGTTTTACTTTTAATTTTTTGAGGCACCTCCATCCTCTTTTCCACAGTTGCTGTTCTAGTTTACATTCCCACCAACAGCGTGAAAGGGTTCCTTTTTCTCCAATCCTCACCAACACCAGTTATCTTACTACTATCCTGATTTCTAAGAGCAGATTAATTTCTGTTATAATATACTGCAACATAAATGGAATCATTCATCCTGTAGTCTTTTGTGCCCAGCTAACTTTCCTTACTATTGGTTTTGAGATTCACTTATGTTGCTGTATATTACCTAAACTGTTATCCTGCTGTAAGGTATATGTGACTAAGCAATTTATTTATCCAGTGTAGTATTGACAGGCATTAAGTAGTTTTAAGTTGAAGCTTTTATGAATAGTGCTATGAACATTCTTTCATGACCATGTCTTTTCATGAACATATGTACTCACTGCTGTTGGGTACATACCTAAGAGTGGAACTACTGGGATGTGCATATTTACCACTTTTGTTAATTTAAATTTTTTCGTGTATTTCTGGCCTTCAGTGATCATTTTCAATTTGCCTGGATACCTGTTAGTATTTCCTTTAGTAGAGTTTCTGGGACAAATTATTTGTTCATCTGAAATGTCTTTATTACAGCTTCATTCTTAAAAGATATTTTAGTTGGGTAAAAATCAGCGTTGGCAGTTATTTTCTTTCAGCAAATTGAGGATTGTCACCAATGAACCACCTTCTGTCTTTCTGATTCTATTGCCCCTATTGAGGACTCATCTACCAATCTATTTACTATTTCCTCTGAAGATAATTCCAATGCTCTACTCACAGCCTCAATGACTACTTTTAAATTTTCTCCTTGGTTTCTACAGTTTACTAGGTTGTATCTAGATGTGGATTTCTTCTCCTTCTTTTAAATTGAGATATAATTCACATTCCATAAAAATTGTCTTAATAAAGCTGTGTAATTTAATGTGGTTTTTTTTTTTTTTAGTATATTCAGAGTTGTGCAACAATCACTACAATCTAATTTCAGAACATTTTTATTACCCCCAAAAGAAACCTTTTTTCCAATCTTCCTCTCACAACTGCCCTGTCTACAGATTTGCCTATTCTGAACATTTTCTATAAATGGAATCCTTTTGTGGCTGGCCTCTTTCACGTAGCCTGATGTTTTCAAGGTTCACCCATGATGCGGCATGTATTAGTACTTCATTCTGTTTCATGGCCAGATATTTCATTGTATAGAACATTTTACTTATTCATTCTTCAGGTGACAGACATCTGGATTACTTTTACTTTTTAGCTATCATGAATAATGCATAAGGATGTGGACATATGTTTTCATTTCTTTTGAATACATACCTAGAAGTAAATGGATTTTAAAATTAATCCTACTCAGGTTATTCTATGCTTCTTGAATTGTAGCTCATTGTCTTTCATTTGTTTTAGAAAATTCTCAGCCATTATCTCTTCAAATATTATTTGAAATATTTCATCTCCTTTCTTTTGGGACTCTCTTTTAAACATAAATTAGAACTTTTCTTGTATCCTCTATATCTCTTGTCCTTGCCAATGCCTTATCCTTCTACCTCTGTGTTTCCTTCTGGATATTTCCTCCTAATCTAAAATCCCAGTCCAATAATCCTCTCTGCACTACAGTGTTAAGATCTGCTGCTAAACTCATCTTTAGTTCAGTTTTGGAATATCTGTTTAGTTCTTTTTCAAATCTGCTATTTTTTAAATGTTTGCAATACATTTTTTTTTTGAAATTGATGATTTCCTTTGTCTTTGAACCCAGTAAGCACAGTTATTATAAAGTCTATATCTGATATATCTAATACCTGGAGCACCTGGAGCTCTGTTTTTATTGCCTACTATTATAGCTGGTTCTTGATTTATGCTGTCTTGTGTCCTTGTGTGACTGATTACCTTTGATTATGTGCTAAACATTACATTTGAAAACCTGTTTGTAGAAATCATTTCAAACCTATAACAATAAACTTCTAGAAAGAATTTGTTTCCGGAGGGAACGTGGGGGAGCTAACAAAAACCAAGATCATCTTAATCTAATAATGGGGTTTAGTAGAGCTTAAGGCTTAAAACTGAAAACTATTTTCTGGATCACCCAGATGATTTAAAGCTGGGCTACAGTCCATGCAAGGGCTCATTTACTTGTGTTTTACCCTATTTTTAGGTGTGGTCTTTCAGGGTCTCAATGAAAAGCATTGGAAAATTATAAGGGCCCCATTTTTTGTATTCCTATCCACCTGATGCTATCAAAACGGCTATACAAGTCTTTTAGCTATTTCCTCTGAATTGGTAAATGCCTATAGGGCAAAAGCAGTCCCTAATGTCAGTCTCATTCTTTAGATTTCCTCCTTCTCTAAGTCTTGACTACCTTCAAACAGATAATATTTTATTTTTTAGCTCTTACAGTTGTTCTCAGCAAAAGGGTTATTATATTTTATATAGTCCACCACTACAGAAGCCAGATTCCTTACTGCACTGTTTTTTCCCTCTATCTAAGGCCAGCCCCCTGCCTATTACACTCTCTTCCATTCTCTAAACCAGTTCCTTCTCACTTGTTATGTCTCAGTTTAAATGCTACTTCTTCTGGGCAGTTTTCCTTAATACCACAGAGTAGATTCTAATACATCCATTAAATGTCCCTGCATTCCCTGTAATAACACTGTATTCATAATTCTTTTTGTTCCATTTCTTTTGTACAATTGTAGACCCCTATATAGATTCTTAAGGGCAATCTCACCGTACCTGTGTTCACCTCCGAGCATAATGCCTGGGCATTCTACCTAAACAGTGAAAACAACTATGTAGTTACAAAGGCATGAAATAACCTAGAATGTTCAGAGACTACAAGAAAGGTTTGTTAATTGAATGAACAAATAAATAAATGATGAAGTGATATAATATGTGCAAAAGAAAACCATGATGTTTTACTTATATTATAATGTCCTATTCTTTTCATTCAAAACTGATATTAGATGTCAGCTACTTTAGAGAACTATTTCCTGATGTCTGTACCAACAACAATTAATCACTCCCCATTAACTTGGTACATTTGATATTAGGAAGGCTTTTGGGAAGAAGTCATACCTAAGGTAAATCCTTAAATGTGAAAAGAATTATAAAGGAAAAGTGAGTAAGAGGGTGTCAGGCCAAGGGTATCTTTTATATGCTTCTACTATTAAATTCTAGTATAGAGCACTGTATTACAATTATCTATTTATATAGCCTCTCCTACTAAATGAGGTCTCTGGAGTCAGAGACTACATTCTTTGTATTCACAGTGCTCAATATGAAAACTAATACATAGGACTAGTACTCAACACATGTTGCTTGAATAAAAAGTCATCCTGAAAAGTTTTTTTTTCCCCTGTGCTTGACATTTAAAACCCATGGCTTCCCTAGATTTCTATCTCTTCCTGCTTCCTGACAATCATGTTTCTCACTACTTGGCATCAACACTTATGTTTCCTTATATTCCATTTTTCATGCTGTTTTCTAAAGTTCGTAAAAATTACTCACATAAGGGCTCTATTGGCCCATTCCTAGTTACTTAAAAGGCAGAAAGTACTATCAATGATAAGTAAACATTATATTTTTAAGAAACAGCAGATTTATTGAATTTAAAAATCAAAACAGAACAAAAAAGGAATTAATTTTTTGACTGCTGCAGAGGTTTAAAACTGAACACTATTAAAATTCCTAACCTCGGATAGCCATAGCAATCTTGAGAAAGAAAAACAAAGTTGGAGGTATCACACTACCCTATATCAAACTATATTACAAGGCTACAGTAATCAAAACAGCATGGTATTAGCATAAAAAAAAAAAGATACATTGACCAATGGAACAGAATAGAGAGCCCAGAAATAAATCCACGCCTATACGCTCACTTAATATATGACAAAGGAGGTAAGAATATACAATGGGGTAAAGACAGTCTCTTCAAAAAATGGTGTTGGGAAAATTGTACAGATATATGCAAAAAAATAAGCTGGACCATCTTCTTACACCGTATACAAGAATTGACTCAAAATGGATTAAAGACTTAAATGTAAGACCCGAAACCATAAAACTTCTAGAAGAAAACATAGGCAGTAAACTCTCTGATATTACTAACAGTAATTTCTTTTCAGATATATCTCCTCAGGCAAGGGAAACACAAGAAAAACAAATAGGACTACATCAAACTCAAAAGTTTTGGTACAGCACAGGAAACCATCAACAAAACAAAATGACAACCGACTAAATGGGAGAAGATATTCACTAATGATACTTCTGATAAGGGGTTAATATCCAAAATATTATACAAAAGAATTTATACAACTCAACAATAAAAAACAATCCAATTAAAAAAATGGGCAGAAGACCTGAATAGATACTCCTCTAAAGAGGAAATACAGATGGCTAATAGACATATGAAAAGATGCTCAAGGCTGCTAAACACCAGAGAAATGCAAATTAAAACCACAATGAGGTATCACCTCACATCTGTCAGAATGGCTATCATCAATAAATCAAAAAACAAGTGTTGGCAAGGATGCAGAGAAAAGGGAACCCTCATACATTGCTGGTGGGATTGTAAATTGGTACAGCCACTATGGAAAATAGTATGGAGGTTTCTCAAAAATTAAAAATGGATATACCTTTTGACCCAGCAATTGCACTTCTGGGTATTTATCCAAAGAAAACAAAAACAATAATTCGTAAAGATCTATGCACTCCAATATTCATGGCAGCACAATTTACAATAGCCAAGATATGGAAGCAACCTAAGTGCCCATCAACAGACGATTGGATAAAGAAATTATGGTTCATACATAAAATGGAATATTACTCAGCCATTAAAAAATGATTAAATCCTACCATTTGCAATGACATGGACAGACCTAGAGGTTATTATGCTGAGTGAAATAAGTCAGAGAAAGATAAATACCATATGATTTCACTTATATGCAGAATTTAAGGAACAAGAAGAACAAACTAATCAAAAACAGATTCATAAATATAGTGGACAATTTGGTGACAGACGGAGGGGAGTGGGGTTGGAGGATTGGGAGAATGGGGTAAAGGGTTAAAGAAGTACAAATTAGTAGTTGGTAACTGGTCACGGGGATGCGGAGCACGGCAGAGGGAATGCAGTTAGCATTAATATGATGGCTAGGTGGAGGGCCGAGGGAGGGAGCAATTGGGGGGATCGTTTTATGAACTATATAGATGTCTAACCAATGGACTGTTTATTTGAAGCTAATTTAAATAAATAAATTTTAAGAATTCCTTTTTATGGTTAGGTGATCAAACTCCACCAAATGCTACTTGTTTTTATAAGT
>NW_011889102.1:1619120-1622704 GCF_000151845.1 Pteropus vampyrus | reverse complement strand
ATTCATGGCAGCACAATTTACAATAGCCAAGATATGGAAGCAACCTAAGTGCCCATCAACAGACGATTGGATAAAGAAATTATGGTTCATACATACAATGGAATATTACTGAGCCATTAAAAAATGATTAAATCCATTTGCAATGACATGGATAGACCTAGAGGTTATTATGCTGAGTGAAATAAGTCAGAGAAAGATAAATACCATATGATTTCACTTATATGCAGAATCTAAGGAACAAGAAGAACTAATCAAAAACATATTCATAAATATAGTGGACAATTTGGTGACAGACAGAGGGGAGTGGGGTTGGGGGATTGGGAGAATGGGGTAAAGGGTTAAAGAAGTACAAATTAGTAGTTGGTAATTGGTCACGGGGATGCGGAGCACAGCAGAGGGAATGCAGTTAGCATTAATATGATGGCTAGGTGGAGGGCCAAGGGAGGGAGCAATTGGAGGGATCGTTTTATGAACTATATAGATGTCTAACCAATGTACTGTTTATTTGAAGCTAATTTAAATAAATAAATTTAAAAAATTCCTTTTTATGGTTAGGTGATCAAACTCCACCAAATGCTACTTGTTTTTATAAGTCTTTAGAAGTATAAATTAAGAGAGGAAAATTAAAAGAAACTCTAACAGAAGGGAAAAGAGGAGCAGGTAGAAGATGTGATAAACTTTATTTTCCAGAAATGAATAGGATTTTTTATCTCTTTTGAAAAGTGAGGTAAAAAGATGACTACTACCTCCCCACCCGAGCCCTTCTAAACAGTACCTAACACCTGGGGTAAGAACTAAAATCTGGTAGTACTCATTTATGTTTGTCTAGAGGCTGCATTTTAGAGGCTGCGATTTTTTAAAAAAAGTAATTATACTAGTTATAAGTTATGGCTTTATATTTGTAATTTCGGGGTTTTCTGTTTGTTTTTATTTGTAATCTCTGCACACTGCTGAGTGAGACAATGACTTACATCTCTAGGGCCCTGGAACTCAGTCTGGCTCATCTCATATTCATGGGGTTGAATGCTGAATGTAAGAATAAGGATAAGAAAAATCAGATTGACCACTGTGATGTAGCCTTTGGGGACAACCAGGACACATCATTTGTTAAAGAAAAGGGCATTCTGTAATAGTTACGTCATTGTCTTAGTGACCAAGAAATTAAAAACGTGACTGTAAAACTGCAGGCAAAAAGAGTGATTTTGCTTTGAGGAGGAGCTGATTTACATGAATATAGCATTTTGAAAGAAGGTCTCATTTCTCTACTACATTAGCTATTCAGGCATCAAAGAGTTTTCATTGCACACCTTTGCCTATAAAGAAACTGTTCTCTGAGGTGTTACAGTCAAATAAGTTATGCTTATTTGATTCTGGTGGAATAAGTAAATCTATGAAATCACACAATCCAAAACCCGCATAACCAAACGGATAAGTTAAAAATAAAACAAATACCTTCTATAAAAAAGCAGCAAGATAAAGAAGTGAATGGTAATATTAATTGGATCATTTTATGAATATTTTCTAATGTGCCAGGCATAGTGGTAAATGCTTTTATGTATTATCTCATTTAGTACTTAAACTAATACGTAGGATGTAGTATTGGTATTGTTATTTCCACTTTTCAGATAAAAAATTTGAAGTTTGGAGAAATTAAATACTTCTTCTAAAGTCATACTGGTAAACTTGGCCCATTGGATCTAAAGTTGAAGCTTTTAACCACAGTGCTACATTATCACTGTTTAAACTTTCCTCTGATTTTAATCATTTTCAGAAAACAACATTCTATTTTAAGATTGGTCCTTTGCTCATTCAGTTTTCAAGAAAAGAGGAAGAAGAGTTGATTTTAGTAAACACTAAGTTCTGAGCCATCTGGCCTATAGAACAAAAATTTATTTTTCCAGTTCCTGACTTCTCTTCCCATTAGGACTCATCTTCCTATGAATATATACCAGTATTAACAAAGGTCTGAAAACATTAGGTGCTTAAGGATTTTTAGGAGATCTGAATGTCAGAATTTATGATGGCATCTGCCTAAGCATAAGTCAAAAGGAATCTGAACTGAGAAGATTACTTCCTTATATGTCATTAGACCAGGGAAAACTGCCTGAATCAAAGAAGAAAACACCTGGTCAAACTCATTTATTATCACAACCTAATAATTCTTATTGGCAGCCTCTGAGATAAGTCTAAGGGGAACTCCCCTGGTATCTCTAATCAAGAACCCACTCTTATTAATTAGATTGTAAATAAACAATTTTTATGCTTATTGCTGTGCTTCAGATAAGTATCTCAGTCCTGCTTGGGTGTGATTATTTCTCTCATAAATTTATTCTGACCTTTGGTGTTGCTGATTTCAAGCATAACCTATCTAGAAGTAAATTATGATTGTAATGTAGCTTAAGAATTTCAACATTCCACTCAAACTGTATTTTAGGACAATTTTTATGTTCAAGTCCTTTAATAAAATAACTCAATTATAGGCTTCAAAATCAATGTTAATGAATTTTTAAAAACACAGATTCAGAGGCCTTAATTACAGCATGGCTTTCAAAAGAGGATCAAGTGTAGGGATCTCCATCCACTCTAAGGACAAGTCATTTTACTCAACTTCAAGGTTCCTTATTTTATGGACTCTTGCATTCTTTCTGGGTAGGTTTAAATAACAGTTTAATATTGGATGTGGTTCTATAGTGTAGTGGTTAGCATGTCTGCTTTACACGCAGAAGGTCCTGGGTTCGCGCCCCAGTGGAGTCACCGTCCATGGTCTACGGCCAAGCCTCCCTGAACAACCTCAATGTCTGATCTCGGAAGCTAAGCAGGGTTGGGCCTGGTTAGTACTTGGATGGGAGACCACCTAGGAAGACCAGGTGCTATAGGCGTAAAAAATAAAAAAAAAATTAGGGATTGTAAACTGCCAAGGTCCTTGCAATCTGTGAGGTTAAACAAGGGTTGCCTCGCCTAAAAAAAAAAAGTAGATGGCTTATAACAGAGTGTCATGTTGTATTAAAAATATATACTTTTAGAGACAACAATCACATGCAGTCCAGCAAGATGCTCATACTAGAGAAATACTTGGAAGCCGATAATATTTGAAGAAATGACAGATGTGTTTTTTACTTCGTGCTAATTATGGGGCACATGTTCACTAATTAAAATGGAGGGTAGAATCATCTGCACTATTTAGAACATTACTTCTCTCACAAACTCTTTTTCTTTTTTTATTAAATGGTTAATTTAGATTAAATTATATTTACACATAATGCTACTCCACTGGATTTGCTTTTTAATAAAAAGCTTTTAGAGTCCATTAACTTCAAGAAGCGGCACAGGTTAAAACATATACTCTAGTTCAAGAATGATTTATGTAATTTTATGATTGCCTAAAATGCATTGTTAAACAGCATCAGTTTATTTGGGAGATATTTTTAAAAACATCCTCCTACGAAACATTCTTTGATTCTACTCATATATCATACCTGGACCAAATATATCACAAGTCTGACTTGACAAGACAGGCCACAGAAGAACATTCCAATTCCCTACTGGACATAACTATCTGCCTACCTCAAAGGCATTTCAAATGC
>NW_011889102.1:1610036-1619070 GCF_000151845.1 Pteropus vampyrus | reverse complement strand
AATGACAGATGTGTTTTTTACTTCGTGCTAATTATGGGGCACATGTTCACTAATTAAAATGGAGGGTAGAATCATCTGCACTATTTAGAACATTATTTCTCTCACAAACTCTTTTTCTTTTTTTATTAAATAGTTAATTTAGATTAAATTATATTTACACATAATGCTACTCCACTGGATTTGCTTTTTAATAAAAAGCTTTTAGAGTCCATTAACCTCAAGAAGCGGCACAGGTTAAAATATATACTCTAGTTCAAGAATGATTTATGTAATTTTATGATTGCCTAAAATGCATTGTTAAACAGCATCAGTTTATTTGGGAGATATTTTAAAAAACATCCTCCTACGAAACATTCTTTGATTCTACTCATATATCATACCTGGACCAAATAGATCACAAGTCTGACTTGACAAGACAGGCCACAGAAGAACATTCCAATTCCCTACTGGACATAACTATCTGCCTACCTCAAAGGCATTTCAAATGCAACATATTGGAATCGCCACTGTTACCTCTTTCCCTCACCCCCTTACCTAAACATCCTCAAGTCCTATCAATTTTAACTTCTAGGTAGGTCTTAAATATGTCTACTTTTCTCCACCTCCACTAAAACTACCTTTGTGTGAGTCATTGTCATTTCTTGCCTGAGGTTTTATAACAGCCTACCCACTGGCTTCTCATATCCACCCAGGTCTCCTATTTGTTCTCCAGCCATGGTCTAAGGAAAAGACCAAATAGTACAAAGTGTTAAATGATCTGGACAGCTCTCTACATTTCTTAAATACTATGGTCTACTTGTTCTAGCCATGCTGGACTCCTTTCAGTTCTTTTTATTCATCAAGCTTCTGACTACTAGATGTCCTTTACCTGGTTTGTTTTGATGAATATTTTAATTGAAATATCACATATATGCAAAAAATACAGAGATATTTCTTTCAGCCAGTGTGAATACCTATATATTTTTTAAAAATTTTATTGAAGTATACCAGTATAAAATATACAACACATATATAAAAGTAAGCAAATCATTGGGATATATCTTAGTGAACTTTTACAAAGTTCCAAATCAAGATACAGATCCCTCCCAAGATCCTAGAGCCTTTATTATCCCCTTTCCAATTATTAAGTCCTCCCACAAAATAACACTGTTCTGATATTTATCACCATATATTAGTTTAGCTTATTTTAAAATTTTAAATACTGAAACTTTTCTGTATCTGTCCTTTTTTGCTCTTTTAAATGAACATTGTGTTCATGAAAATCATTCGTGTTGTAGTATATAGTGAACATCACCTTTTTTCATTGATGTACACTACTCCATAAATATACCATATTTACTCATCCATTCAACTACCAATGAAATGTTTGGCTTGTTTCTAGTTTGGGGCTATAACGACGAATGCTGCAATGGACATTCTTGTACATGCCTTTTGGTGAACATATGGACACATTTCTGTTGTTTAAAGCATGAGATGGTTAAGCCACAGGGTATGCATGTGCTCAGCTTTCGTACCTATAGCAAGTAGCTGAGTTGTATAGAAACAACTTATCTCAGTGCAGTATCTCTGCCTCATGTGTATTTCTTAAATACTAGTCACTGGTATGATTATTTAAAAATATCCAACTATGAAAAATTTCAAACAAATATACACTTAGAGAACCTCTGAGTACTTGTCACCCATAGTCAACAGTTATCAGTATCTGCCACATTTACTTTATCTATACAATCTCTGCCCCCTGCCCCAACCCCCACTTTTTGTTGAACTATTTTGAAGCAAATGCCTGATATCATGTCATTTCTCTTCTACATACTTCAGTTTACATCTCTAAAAAGTATGGACATTTTCTTATATAACTATTATGCTTCTATCACATACAATCAAATTCTCAATAATTCTTTGGTTTATCTAATATTCATAAGATGCATTTTGCTGTTTCCCCATTAATGCTTCATGGACAGAACTGTCTGTTTGGCTTGTTACTACATTCCCAATGCCTTGTAGCTTATAGCACATATTACTAAACAAAACACAATTACCAGGAATAAATTAAGAGATTTAAGTATTCTACCACCATCTAAGCTTAACTACAAAAGTTCAGGTTTCAGAAAAAAGTAGAAAGTTCAGGATCATGCCCTAAATCACATGGTCATTTATAAAAGGAGAAACCTAAAACTGACTGTAAAAGTAGAATCACAAATAGAAACGTTCTTCCCCCACCAAAGACATAAAATTTACTTAATGAAGCCTATTAAAATATATACCAGATGTCCCCCTAAAATCTATGATGCAAGTTCGAGACAAGTCTTACTAATTCTAAGCAGCACAGATGTGTTTTAATAATTAGTTTCTTGAGCTGATTAGCTTTGCAAGGTCAAAACAAGGTCAATTTACACCCAAAAGTACGAGGAATTGATTAAATATCCAGGAATGAGTTTAGAATTAGTAGGTTTTTACTGTCAGAGACTTTCCAAAAGCCTTGAAAGAAGATTTAAAGAACACTATTGCAAAGAAATGGGCTCGTCTGAATTTTTTTCTTATGCCATTAGAAAAATTTAAAGCTTATTTAAAAAGTAAAATGAAAACAAAGAGTACTATGAGTAAGGAATCACTAAAGTTTGAATTATAAACATTTAAATGTTTCTATTAATAACATCTGGATTAGTCTTAGAAAATCATAACTCAAAGACTTGTTTTGACTTCATCCAAAGCTAAATATCTGTGCCTGTTATCTTTCTACCATTTACCAAGTATCATCAAAAAAAAAAAAAAGAAAGAAAGAAAGAAAGAAAGAAAGAAAAAAACCATACAATTTATTTCTGGTTCATTAACTTTTATTTTTATTTACTTTTCTTAACTTTTAAAAAATTCTAAATACCATCTTCTGAGAATAAATGCCATCTTCTCAAGAACATGACTCAGCTAGACTGTTTATTCTTCAAGATTCACTTTGAAACTCAGCCCTTACTTTGTCTACTAGTTCTCAACTAGATAATGAACCGTGCCAAATCCAGATCAGAACCTTTCCTCTCCCCTTTAACTCTTTGCTCTGCATTGAGAGACCTGAAAATCAGATCTCCCAAACATCATAAAATCCTGGCTATGTCTTCCTCCCTAAACTTAGCTTTAGTTTGACGGTCTTCCCAGAAGTTGGCAAGAGGGTGGGGCCCGATCTTGTGCTAGAGACACTGGAAATTAACTGCAGTGGCACAAAGCCCTGACCAAACTCAACTCCAGATTAAATGATGAATGTATTAGCCCCTCATCCTAGCTACCAGACAAGTGAAGGCCCTTCTAGGGGAAAATATTACCCATTTTAGTCTGTACTATTCTTTTATACAATGTCTAGCATAAAATATAAAATTATGAAATATGAGATGAAACAAAAAATATGACCCGTAATTCAAAAAGAAAAAAAAGCAATAGAAGTAGATTCACAGATGATTCAGGGAATTTGCCAACAGACCTTAAAAGAATAATTATAAATAATGTTAAGGAATTTATATAGAAAGATTGACCAAAGTGCTTAAAAAAAAGAAAAATATCAAAAATTGAAAAAAAAAATTCTGGAATATTTAATTATTTTATCATCCATTTATTTATTTATTTTTAGGCGAGGCAACACTTGGTTGACTCTACAGATTGCAAGGACCTTGTCAGCTTACAATCCCTTATTTCTTTTAATTTTATTTTTTACACCTACAGCACCTGGTCTTCCTACGTGGTCTCCCATCCAAGTACCAACCAGGCCCAAGCCTGCTTAGCTTCCTAGATCAGACGAGATTGGGCTTGTTCAGGGTGGCATGGCTGTAGACAGGAATAAAATATTTAAAATACAATATTTTTGGATATTATAACAGCAGAAAGAATACAGATGAAGAACAGTGAATTAAAAACTAGGTGAAGAGAAATTATGCAAAAATGCACTTATGAAATGGCTACCTTTTCCTTCAATGTTTTCATTCTTGGAAATAGAATAGGCTTCTTAATTTAAAATAAAACATTTTTTTGTGGGGGGAGAGGGGAAAAGTTTTTTTCTTTCTCATAAAATATTAGCTATAAAATTTAATGACCAACTATAATTCTTCCTCCAGAAAATACCTCTCTTCTGTGCTCCCAATCCTAGATCACCAATGTCTATATCTCTATATACATACTGAAATGTTTTTAGCATCTGCCTCCTGTCACATAAGTACCTTTTCAAAACAGATAATTGGTTTTTCCTTTCTCTTTCCTTCCTTTCTTTCGCTTCCCCTCTACCTCCCCTCTCTTTTGTGTCCACAGATTTCAGACAAGTACCTGGCACATAATCAATATTTAATATTCATTTAACAAACTTAAATATCTGTCACTATAAATTTATATTAATAGAAAAATTTTAAAAGTTATGATAAAAATTAAATAACCCTCAAATACCACTGTACTTGTATTTATGTACTTTAATAAAATCTAAGACTTTATTTTAAGAGGTTTTTAAATATAAATATAAAGAAGTCTGCTGTTCATAAACTATATAAATGTCTAATTACTATGTTGTACACCTGAAACCAATATGATATTATATGTCAACTGTAATTAAAAAATAAATTTTAAAAATGTTTTAGGAAAAAAATATGAAAAAAAAGTCTGCCGTTATTATTTACTCCATTGGTTCATCTTTAATGGAACAACTGTAGTAAAAGTAAAATGCCTAGAAAAAATAATGTTTCTTGTTAAATAAGGTTTAAAAACGTATTTATGGAAGTTTATACAAATTGAACATTATTCCAGTACATGTGAATAGGTAGAATAAAAGAAAACCTAGTGCTGAAATTAAGACATAAAAATGATTGCTTTAAGAGATGATGTATCAACCAAAAATCTTTACATATCAAAGATAACATTTATGTATGCGAGCATGTAATCTGATAAAAACCATCATAAATATTTTCATTTTTAAGGTGAACGACTCATTTGTTCTATAAAAGGCAGAATGAATATATACCTAAGAATATAAAAAAGAGTGTTTATCTATATTCTTAAGAAGCTTAGACAAATGCCAAAAATGATGCTGAAACACAAAGAGAACACTACACAATTACATAAAAGACATTAAAAATAACTAGAACTCACAAAACACATTAGTTCTAAATTGTATGACTTTAAACCATTTGATTTTGAACAGCTATAAAATTTCCATGAAAATAATAGATTTTATTGTTCATTTACTTCAAGGTTAGGCAGGCTGACAGGAGAGATGAAAAGTCAGTTGCTAACTACTAAATCTTCCTACTTCATCCTAAAAGCAAAGGCGATTTGACCTAAAGTGTCAGTCAATATCATATAACAATAAAAATGCTCAGAAAATTGTTATGTATGTGTTACTAATATTCACTGGAAAATTATCCTTTAAGCAGTATAGACAATCAAGACTTAAGACATTTACATTTAAATATCATATCATATTAAATTTCCAAAATCATAAAATAATGTATGTTAGTGTACAACCTTAAACTAAAAATGCTATCAAATTTCTTCTTTGGTGGGTGTATGTGAGTGTGTTGTGAGGTAGAGTGCAAAGAAAAGATGTTTTTCCATTAAAGGTTCTAACAAACTTGAGAAGGCCATCTAAAAACACTATCAGTCTATAGCACACATGCTATTAAAATTAAATGCAAAAAGAGTGTTCTTAGCATCTTGTTACTTTTTAAAATCCAATTTTCTCTAATATTTTAATCGGGCCACAAATTTAGAATTTCATTAAGAAAGAAATCGTTATATATATACTGAAAATGGGCTTAACTGTTCAGAGTAATTATCCATCTTATTTTTTAGCTATGCATTCAAGTTTCAAGCATAAGAGAAAAAGATATTTCATATATTTGAAAGTTTGTACTTAGCAATACAAAATTGGATACTTCATTCTTTACTCTATCTAAAAAAGCCATACCTCTTCCTCTGTCTCTCCTAGGCATTCTTTTTATTTTTAGTATTTTCACTAATTCTTCTGACTATATAAAGGAGAAACAAAGTTCCAACTAGGCACTCATACTTTTTAATACCTTTGTTATGAATTATTCCCAAGTAACCATTGGATAAGCTACTCAACAGTAGCCTTAGAAACTAGTCTTGCATAATAACTAGCTCCAGACAGTTGGTAAGGAAGAGTGTAAGGAGCTGGCACCACCTCAAAGAGCAAAATAGTTGGAGTAAACATGGGTGGATAGTTAGGACTGGCAAATAATAAAAACATACTAAAAGCACTAGGCAACATAATCTTATCCCAGGCTCACGTTGGAATAAGCATTCTGGGAAATTTCTAAAAAAATGTAGATGCTTAACCAAACAACTATAAGCTTACTCTGAAAGCACAAAGAAAAAAACTTTTTGCGATATGTGACTTATTTTATCATGGAAATCTGTGAGTCCTATCTCTGAGGAAGAGCACATTTTGGTCATACACATGTTCTTTCCGTCTCTTTCCCAACAACTGAGAGACTACTGGCCAAGAATGAAAATTTTCAAATCTGTTTCAAATGTAACATGCAACTTCGTTTCTTTCACACCTGGACTATCTCATTCATAACATTTCTCTGTTCCTTTAATAGTTTGTACATGCCACCAAGAAGGTTTTTTGGGTCAGAAAAGAGTAAGGAAGGATACTTCAAAAGTATAACATTATAGTAATTTATCTTCTTCTTCACCCATAAAATAAGGAATATTAATATTCACTTCAAATGGTTATTATGAGGACTAAATGAAATAATGATTTTAAAGTGATTAGCGCATTGCCTGACAGTCAAGGGTTCAATAACTGTTAGGTATTATCGTCATGAGAAGACAATTTATATTGACTAATTATTTGACAGAATAACCTCAGAAAAGTTAACAATGAATGTTAAGTACTCAAATTTGTATCTTCAAAACCTGGCATGCAAACAATAAATATGATTCAAAACTATACATTCCTCTCAGGTGAGTTATAGAACTGTTATTCAGCATTAATCAGACATGTACAAGTTCATTCCAACCTCCTCCCACCTTCCTCCCAAACCTCAGGCCAGCCTCATTTCAAGAGTTTCATTTGAAATCATTCAGGCAAGTTGGGAATAAAAATGTAAATCTAAAAGGTTCTTTATAGATATAACAGCTTATTTGTGGTTCATTTTTTTTTTAATGGAACTCTGTACAGGGACAAATGCAGCAAGTATCTATTTGATACGTCATTATTCGATACAAAAATTTTGATTACAATCTTTGGATTAAACAAACTTTCCTTTTTTGAGGGGGTTTCTTTCTATTTCTACTCAAATATACAGAATTAAAGGATAAATACAATTTTTTTTTTTTTTACAAAAGAACTTATTGTACTCTATCCCAAATAATAGTAAATAGAAAATGATTCTACATATGTATTATAAAACTTTCTACAGCATAAAACTACTGTAGTTAAAACTACTTTCCAAGACTCTTTGATAACTAGGGTACAACATGACCTAGATTCAGCGAAGCAGATGTGCTACCTGAAGATTTGTAATGAAGAAATGAACAGTATGAGCTGGGTGGGGGGATAGGAACAGGATGATAGTCAAGGGGTTGTCAGTGGTGACGATCACTTTCTGAGTAGGTCAATGGCATTAGGGTTTACAGGGCCTTCAGAGGTAGAGGCAGCTTTTTCCTTAAAGCAGAGGCAGCTTTGTAGCAGGTCAGTTCTAAGGTGTGGTTCTAGGAGTTGTTTTTAGAAATTCAAAACATAGCCTCTTCCTTTAGCTCTCCCAATGTGTCTGGAAATTATCTTATTATCTTTAGTAAACCCTTTCAGCTTAAACAAGCTGATTTGGATTCTGTTGTCTGAAACTAAGAACCCTGACCAATACTCAAAAAATAAAGAACATTTCAATGAAACTCAATAAACTCATCTGTCTATATAAATTTTAAAAATATACACAACTAAAAGCAGTTTTTGAGCTCTTCATTACAGTTTTATATTTGCAAAGGTCACTGAAAGTAGACCTGAAATAATAGTATTTAACAAAAATGATATGACAACTAACTTCTGTATAAAAACTCCTTTATAGATTGGTCAATTGTCATTAATCAAGAGGTCTTTTTTAATCCTTACGGATTACTAATATCAAAACACAAAGTCTAGGAGTTAAAGCCTTTAGCCTTTAATTTCAACTGACCAAGCCACTTCTGTTACTGAAAAGCTGAATTAGAAAATCCAGGGAAAATGAATGGAAAGAATGAAATTTTGCTTTTCATCAATTAAATAAATATAGTGGGTGTCCCAAAATTATAAATCTGGGATCTAGATATCAAACTTTTAAAAACTGTAAAACCAACTTCGACAAAAAGAATTCCTCAAAACATCAAAGCACACTGTTAAACTCATTTGAATATAAAATAACTATTAAATCAAAATGAAATGATACAGTTTTTAAAAAGTCATAAAATCTTTTGTCAATCTAAACAAAATATTTAAAACAATCAGGTTGAAGAGTTAAAGTTAACACAATTATAATCTCTTTCACAGTTTCTGACAATACAGTTTTCAATAACTTCCGAAGACAAAATTAGTATTTTTAAAACCATATAATTTTTAAAGTAATATAAATATTTATATCAATACCACCTACATAAATTCACACTTTAAGTAAACACCCACATTTTAACAAATCCAGAATCTCCTAGTAAATAGTAAAGGCAAATATTATCTAGCATTAATATACATTTAGAAATTATCTGAGATTGAAAAAATTAATATATTTTAATAACCTAACATTTCTGGCTATACTGTAGGTGCTTTCACATATATTATCTCGCTAATCTCTGTAACCAGTCTTCAAGATAGAAAGAATTATTACCATTTTTCTTAAAGCAGTTGATTAGTTTGTGGTACAGATTACCTTGGTAACTTGAACAAAGTAACAAACTAGTGAGTGGCAGAACCAAATGTGAATCTGGATCCAATTTTTCTTAAGTCCATACTTTTTGTATTACATCAGGTTGATTTTTAAAGGAAAGGTAAATCATCAGTTTCCTTATTATTTTT
>NW_011889102.1:1604399-1608976 GCF_000151845.1 Pteropus vampyrus | reverse complement strand
GCCAAATATTCTTATATTCCCAACCTGCCCTGGTTCAAATCTTTCTCCATTTCACTAAGGAAAGTAGATGCAATCAGCTACAGCAGTGTGACCGAAAAGAGTACGCTGTAAAGACTGTCAACACTTGACTTGCCATGAGTTGATTATGACACAGTGAACACAATTCATGACTACATGCCTGAGGCATTACTCTATTTTAAACAGTTTGAGAAATTTTAAAGGAAGTTTAAAATTTGGGGAACTGGGGAACACAGAACAAATATATCATTTTTTGAAAAAGAGTCAGGAAAAGAGTATGTATACTTTTTAAACATCTTAATTTTTCAGTCCTAAAATTTCTATTTCAACTATTTATTCACAGCAGTTTTTGGTATTTATGCAAAGAGATCACTAGAGAAATTAGGCCTCCCCTCCCCCACCACAACTCTCCTCTTTCTGCTCGGCCTTAAGGATGAGTTGGCTATAACTGTGCGCTATCACCCCAAGCCAAAGAATCCAAATAAATCTCTTACTATCAGTACCAGAGCACTGAACAGTCCTATAATCACTAATCAGGCTGGCTGTATTATTTTTTCTTAAGAGATGAATGCAATTTTAATCAGCTTGCTCTTATTGAGATACTTTATATACTTATTCTATGCTAATTTTAAAGACTTTATCTATTTAAGAAAATTAATAAACATTTAGTGAATATCTACTTTGTACAGAGAACAATTACTGACACTATGAAAGTAACAGTGTGAGTAAAAAGAGGAGACAATGTTTTGAATCTAACACTAAACAAGCTGTATTTATTTACCTAACTGAACCAAATTAAGTTTTTAAGAAAAGCAATATCACTTTTCACTGTAAAGTTATTATTAAACATGCAAATCTGACAGCAAAATTCACAACAAAACTAGATTATAGTGAAAAATAAGATATTAAAACAAAAGAAATTAACTGAAAAATGTAAACACAGCAGGGCTTTAATTTCATGGACTTCATGGACACATTCAGTGTCACTACTTAATCTGAAAGGCTGGAAGTATTCAAATGAGAAGAGCTAAATTGTGTGGAATGTATGATATGAATGAATAATTTGACTACCAATGAGAAGCTAAAGTAAGGCCAGGAGGTAGTGATGAAGCAGAAATGACAATATAGCACTAAGTCAAAGTAAAAGATTCAATCCCTAAGTATAAGAAACTTCAATACATAAAGAGAAGTGATTTCAATGGGATGATATAGTCAACTGGTAAATGTTATGACTTCAAGTTAATTTAGACTGATTAAAATGGGAAGAGTAATTACTGTTTTGAAAGCCCACATGTAAAATCAACATATTAATTTCAAATACTGAACTCATAAATGAAAAAAATGGCAATATTGTTTTAAAGCAAATAAAATTGGTAAAACACATACCTTAATACTATCAGAGTCTGAAATAAGAGTCTTCGGATCTAAAACTTCCACAATAGCTTCTGGAATAACTGCCTTCTTCATGCAGGACATATTAAAGCCATAGACATCATCCCAAAAAGCAATTCTATCAGCATGTTTATTCACATCACTTACTGCCACAAGGCTGATTGTGCAAATATCAGGGTAGACTGTAAGAAATAAAATACTCGACAATTTAGCATTATCTCCCTTTATGACAAAATACAATTTTTTAAAGGCTAAATATAAAATATTAACTCCATCAATATGGATTACTAGCAACTGATTACTAGCAGTGGGGGATTAACAAAGGCATAAATCAAAGAAAATAACCAAGTTCCATCTTGTAACCTCTTTATAAAAAATATTTCCATTATTGTGGTGGTAAGATTGAAATAAAGATTTCACTGATGAGATCCTATTAAAATAATTAAAAAAGAATAAAACAAATAATCCTGAAATGAACATATTTATTAATATTAAACTTATAATATGCTGGCTTTAAAAAGGTAATAGATCTTTTCTTTATATATTCTTCTGAAACATGCAGGAAGAGACAAATCATTTAAAAAGATATGTGACATATAAAAACAATCATGTCAAGGTAACAAAAAATAATACTACAAAAACCAAAGACAACTGGTATCCAAAGACCCAGAAATGATAATATGTACTTGGTTTAATCCTGTTACACAGCAAAATTCCCCAATGATGAAGGAAAAACTTATATAATTCAGATTAGAAGTCACTAAAACTCAAATGCCAATTGGCATCACCACCCCTCCTCACTTCCTCCAAAATCACTGTCTCCAGAAAGGCTTTCTCTTGGCCTGGATTTAGGCTTCTTTTCCCTATTGAGAATAACAATTCATATAGCTACTCAGAGGTTAACAGTAAGGTGCCTTAAAAAAATAAAACAATAAAGTAAAAAAAAAAAAAAAATCACATGATGGAATTTTATAATTGTGCAGAAGACCAATTCATATAACCCTCTCTTATCTATTATAAAAAGGAAATATTTTTGAGATTCAGGTATGTGCCAGGTAAGTTATTCTAATTTATAGACTATGGACATGTCTCTACTGTCAAGAAACTTAGACAGTTTTGACAAATAGATGGGCAATTATTTGTGAAGAGAAATGTAAGACACTGAGGGAGCTCACAGCAAAAAGAGTAATATAGATTTGGCTACAGCAAGAGAACAGGGGTATTATGTAAGATAAGAATTGGAGGCCAAGTAAGTTAGGAATGGGGAGACAAAGAGAATTCTAGGCAGAGCAAGCAGCATGTATATAGGGTCACAATTAATATATGCTCCAATTTGAGAGAAACAGTGAGATATAGGGTATAAAGGTAAGTAGGGACCAAAGAAAACATGGCTGAGTAAACCACATAGTAAATTAGACTTTATTCTAAAAATAAAAATAAGCAATGAAAAATTTTATAGAGGGTAGCAACTTCATCAGATTTTGTTTTTAGAAAAGTCATCTGGAGTATAATGTGGAGAATGAATGAAAGAGTGTTAGACTAAAACAAAGACAAAATAAGAGATAGTTGTAATCAACCAGGTGACCTGAAGTAGAGTGATGGCTGTGGGAATGGAAAGGAGGAGATATACTCCTTTCAATTATGTCAAGGTAACAAAAAATTGTT
The DNA here is from genome assembly GCF_000151845.1 of Pteropus vampyrus. NCBI lineage: Eukaryota > Metazoa > Chordata > Mammalia > Chiroptera > Pteropodidae > Pteropus > Pteropus vampyrus. The sequence goes on along the minus strand of NW_011889102.1, from coordinate 1,605,901 downwards.
ACTCAAGGGCTACCTAGGAGGTAGAACACATAGGGCTGTAAGATTGGCTGGCTGTGGAGGTGTGGAAGAGGGATGAGTCTAGGATGACATTTTTTAGCTTTAGCAGTTGGGCAAATTATGGTACTAGCCATTATAATAGGGAGTAAATAAGGGCAGATTCAAGAGGAATATAAGAGTTTAATGCTTATGAGAGAAATGGGTAAAAAATATCCAATAAGCAGTTGAATATATAGGCCTGACTCAAAAGAGATGATCTTGGTTCAAGACACATATTTGGGACCATGAACAAATAAATGTAAGTTATGGGAGCTCATGAGGTCACCTAGGGAGAGTACAAGGTGAGTACCAGAATTTATGGGATGTGCAGAAAAAAAGGTTGAGAAGAAATGGCTGAGAAGTTGGGGCCACAGAAGTAAGAAGAAAACTCAGAGAGTAAGTATTGAGAGAGGTGAGGGAAGAGACTGATTCAGAAAGAAACCCTCTTCTAATAACACGTATACATCTTTGTAACTAAATTTTTAAAATAATATTTATCACCTCCACTGATAACTTCAAATATCAACATTTACCATGAATTAAAAAACAGAAACCACATTTTCCAGTATTAACAAACTTAAAGCAAGTATATATGTACCAATGAAATGCACAAAAGAAATAATTTCATGATTATTGACCAGCCTTCAGACTTAAGCAGTAGAGAAACCTCTTTTTCCCCAAACTTTTGTTTCTATTCACAGCCTTGAGAATTTTGCTATTCAATGACAGCAGCACTAAATTATCTTCCAAATAAAGCCCATGATAAGATCTGCTGGTATCAAAGCACTTGCTTCTTCCAAACCTGACATGTGAGATACCCAAAAAAATACTTGGTGCTATGCCACTGATAAGAAGTTTCTCAAGTCCTCCCTAAGAGGGCATGCAAGGCAGACGTGACAGCGCCACAGGGCTAGCGTAGACTGTCGTGTAAACTTAGACACCTCAACTCTCCTCGTCCTCCACAAACATGGTAAACCTCTTGACTGTGCTTAAATTCCTGATCAACAGAAATTCTTCAAAGTAACTGATTTGTTATTGAAAATGCTGACCCAGCAAGAATATCAGCTACAGAAAAAGCATTTTTAGTTTCTTGAACCAGATCATTAAGATGAGAAACAATGAAGAAGAAACAGAATTCTGAAGCAACTTAAGATATTTGGCAATTTCTTTATGTATCTTCTGTTGGAATTGATATGATAATCACAGAAACTTTCCTATATTATGCCCTGTAATTTCATCATTAAAGAGGAACATAATAAGGGTATAGATCAGGCGTTGGCGAACATTTTCTGCAATTATTTTAGGTTTTGTGGGCCATATGGTGTTTGTTGAAACTACTCATCTCTGCGGCTAGTGTGAAAGTAGCCACGCATAATATACACATAAATGAACCTGGCTATGTGCCAATAAAACTTACCTGCAAACATAGGCAGCAGGCCAGATTTAGATACCCCTGATATTGAGGA
>NW_011889102.1:1585650-1603859 GCF_000151845.1 Pteropus vampyrus | reverse complement strand
TTTTTAACAGTTTTGAAAATATGTTGGTAATAAGAACAAAAACTAGAGAGGAATATGATTTTACTTTTTCCAGTGCTGAGGTATATTTTTAAAGCCAATTACATTTCACAAAGACATAGAAAATCATAGCTTCTGTACTTGTTAGACTTAGAAATGAAATTATTTATCTTTCAGTTAGTAAGATCTCTGAATATTCATAAAGAACTTGTAATCAGTGTTATACATCAATTTGGTTCTATATCCACCTCCTCACAGCTGGCTAAAATTTTGGGCCACCTGCCAGAATCCTGACTAACCCTTTACCCTCACATTCTGACACATTTGTCATTTGATTTTTTGTCAGATAAAGGCATAATTGAATAATTATTTCTTCTTGTAGATGAAATTAACAAAGCACTGATTGGACAAAAGCATCCTCTTAACAGACCATTTATAAATTCATGGCTTTGACATCTGTGTCCTTCTCGATTCACTGCCCAGAATTCATTTGTCACCAGAACAGCTCACATGGTGAATAGATAAAGATGGGAAATCCTTTATCCCTTAAAAATGCCTCACAAACTTTTGGACACTAAAGGATAAGAATGAGATGCATAAAGAAACAATTCCCAGTAACATTAGCATCATTGTTTGTGTATAAATAACCAAAGAATAAAAAGGTTTCAAACAAAAGGAAATAATAAGTCAAAATAAATGTTCTTCCCACAATATATGTGAACAATACGAAGATTTTAGTGAAATGGTCAATGATGAAATGATTGATAGGCACAAAAGAAAAATGCACTACTAAGTCTCTAAATCAACAAATATTTTGGGAGTTGAATAAGCTTAAAAACTAATTTCCAATTTACATAATAAAAGTATCTTTAAAAAATTAATACTTATTTGGAAATTGGAAACATTTTCCCATCATTAACTTATAGTAGCAACTAGGCCCACCTAAGCTTAATTAGGCTAAAATATAGCTGCAATATGTACTGAAAAATCATGTACAGAAAAAAAGTAAAAAATGATACTACTGCAATAACATCAAACAAAGCCAAAATAATAAATGTGAAAGAAAGCAGATTTTAAGAAGAGGAAGTAGAGAGAGAATTATGGAAACACTAAAGTAAACCTCTAAGCATGATGAACCAGTGTCGCTGGCTGATTACACTGAGATAAACTAGTAAAAATTAAGTGCTATATGCCATGATGCTTGAATTCATTTCAAAACTTTTATAAGGTATAATCATATTCACCAGCTGAAAGGAGGGAAATTAACATTTAATGAGTAGCTACTTTACATCAAGCATCTCATTTAGACTTTGATTAGACTGACTGATTCTATAAAGCTGGATTATATTCCTCATTTTACAGATAAGAAAACTGAAGTTCATAAAGTAACTTCCCCAAATTACTGGTCTTAGTCAGCTAAGTAAATAACTAGTCATCTGACAATGTAGGGATTCAGCTTAAGGTCTAACTGCAAAATCTATATACTTTCTATTATGTATGAGGCCACATTTTATGCTTTCCAATGGAAGAGAAAGAAGAACCCCATTTTTCTAAGGTAAATGGGTAATTGATGGAAGAAAAAGAAGGACAAAAGGATTGAAAAAAATTGGAGATTAATAAAATCTGTGAAGTGAAGAAAATGGAAACCTTTAGCCTTTATTCCTTCTGGGTAAAAAAATGAGATAACGGTAAAAAGAAACACTAAAAAGGAAAGCAAGCAGAAATTAGGGAGGAGTGAGTAAACTGTACTGCTCAGTTTTCCACACAGACGGAAATAGCAAGGAAATGTGGAATTTATAACAGAGGCAATCTTATTAGCATAGATCAGGCTTCCAAAGAAAATACCAATTGTAAAATCTTTGAAAGACACAGATCTATTAGTGAATAGTTTTTATCTGCCACTCTATTTTTCTGCTCCCCTCCCCCTTTCTGAACTGTTTGTGAAATTCCCTACATTGTGAGGCAGGGGCTGCTTCCATAGCATTCAGGCTGAAAATGACAGAAACTTGCTTTCCCTCCCTCCATTGCAGGTTAGGTATGTGCACATGATGCATGCTCCACTAATCATATGCACCCAAAGCTCTGCTAATCTTTCAGAGGAAGCAATACCTACCTCAGATCAGCAATGCAATGTTTCAGCTAGTGCCCAGCATTAGAAGTGGTATCATCTAAACCAGTCCTATAAGGTAGTTCTGAGCATTGTTCCTGGCTACATAATCTTCCAGGCTAGTTTTACAGTTTTCACAGAAACTTTGTAAACTACTCTATCCTTTTAATAAATCCCTTCTCTATTGAATAGCCAAGGGAGATTCTGTTTCTTCCAACAAGAACCCTGACTGACGCAGAAGGAAATATACGTTGTAAATAAATTCTTAAAAAAGGACTCTTCTGCTAGTTTTTGGTTTAAAAGGCTCTCTGATGTAGGGACTGAACATATTTTTAATAAAAAAAAAAAATGATTGCAATGGTCTGTCAAAATTAGGAAATGGTGAGTTAGGAAATAGCTTAGTAATTCTGTGTTGTGTTGAACATATTCTTAACTTTATAATCTTGACAATTATAACTCCAAAAAGATGTATATTCTGAATTAGAAATTTGAGTTTAGTTCTGACCACTGTGTGGGAAACCTTTAATTTTGCTTGTAATGAGAAGTAATGAAAATATTCTTTTCTAGTAAGGTGGAAGATGTTTCCATTAATGGGCCCCTAAATTTTCTATGCAACAAATATGATTTCACACAAAACTATTGCCAGTTTTAAGGACATTTCAAAGAAATGACAGGAGTACATTTCTATGTGTCCCATCTCTGATTACACGATTAAAGTGGAATCTGCTAGACTTCTACACTGAAATTTACTCTTTTCCCTTTTGTAACTAAAAGACAGTTTGTGGGGAAGTTCTTTGAAATTAAGGAAATATCCCATTCTTAATCTAACTTTCCGATTATTCATTTATTAATATCTCAATGGACTTATTGTTTCCTATTTTATTCAAAGAGTTATAGACCAAAAAAAAAAACAAAAAACAATTAAAGGTAGAAAGTATGAAATGATAGATATAAATTGTCTCTATTTGCAAATGACATGATGTTCACATAAAAAAGCCTAAGGAATTTATAAAACTACTAGAACAAGTAAACTTAGCAAAGTCATAGGATACTAGGTTAACAAACAAAAATCAATTGTATTTTTATACTAGCAGCAGATAACTGAAAAATAAAATTTAAAAATTTTTACTTATAAGAATGATAAAAAATTTAAATACTTAAGAACAAATTTAACAAAAGATGTGCAAGATCCCTACGTTGAAAATTACAAAACAGTGCCATGAAAAATTAAAGAAGACTTTAAAAAATGAAAAGATATGTTGTGTTCATAGGTTGGAAGACTCAATATTAAGATGCTGATTATTCTCAAATTGATTTATTCATTTAAGCCAATCCTATCATAATTTTAGCAGTCTTTTAAAAATTGACAGATTCTAAATTAAAAGATTCTAAAATAAAATCCTAAAATTTACTTTAAAAAAAACAAATATACACACAAACACACTAATGACCAAACTGTCAAAGCAATTTTTAAAAAGAACAAAGATGAAGGACTTTCTTTACCTAATATCAATACTCAGACAAGCAATTAATGGGATAGGATAGTTATTTCAACAAAGGTGCTGGAAAATACTAACATCGATTCTTACCTCACATAATTCACAAAAATTAACTTGAAATGAATCATAGATATAAATGTAAAAGCTGAAACTTTACAAAAAAAATACAGGATAAATTTTCTATTGGGTTTGTGGCCTATTTATTTGTAGGATCTATTTATATGTTAAGGAGATTAGCTTTTTGTTGGTAATAGGAAGTGAATATTTTTTTCGATCTGTAGTTTCCTTTGTGACTTTGCATACGGCATATTCTGCCATTTATGTTTATTTAGACGTAATCAAATTTATCAATTCTTTCTTCTAAGTCATCTGAATTTTCGTTTGTATTTAGAAAGCTCTTTTCCCCCAAGTTTATAAAGGAATATACTTATGTTTCCTTCAAGTATTTTAACTTTTTTTTAATTTAACTTTTGACTCATTTAACATTTACAGTGTACAATTTACTGTGTGAAATGAAACACTACTTTTGTTTTTTTTACATAGAGGGCTACCCTACTGTCTCAAAACAATTTGACAGTAAATTATTTCCTTTATTATAAGAGATGCCATATATTGTTGGGTATATACTAGGATTTTCTATTCTGTTAAACTCATCTGCCTATTTAAGAACCAATAGTATATTAATTTAATTATTGAGGTTTTAAATGTGTTTTAATCCTTGGTAGCATGATTCTTCTGGTTCTCCTACACCTACTCTGTTATCCTTCTATCTTGGAGTTTTCCTCACTATTCCTATTAAAATTTTTTTTATTCCTAATTTAAAAAAAAAAACTTGATTGGGATTACAATACAATTTTAGAAAATTTATCCTATAAAAATTTTCAAACACATACAAAAATAGGGATGAGCATAATTAACTTTCATGTACTTATCACTTATCTTCAACAACTGTCAATGTTTTTGGATTACCCTTTATTTTAAACTAATTTTGGGAGATATCTTTATGGCATTGGTTCTCTCTTCGAGAACATGGTATGTCTTTTCATTTATTTAAAACTTTTTTGTGCATCCTTCATAGTAAAGTTGTCCACATGTAAGCCTTGTCTATTTCTAATTGTTATTTTGTATCTCTATAATATACTAAATTCTTTTATTATTTATAATAATTTTTCAGTTGATTCACTTGAAGTTCCATATGATTAATTTTAAAATATTTTGTGCTAATTCCCTCTTATTTGGTATCAATATCATGAGTGTTTTCATTTTTAATTTTTTCTTTGGTTTTGCTTGAATATCTTTTTCATCCTTTTAACTTTACTAAATCATTTTATTTTAGATGTGCCTCTATAAAGTGCACAAAATTGAGCTTTCTTTTTGAAATCCAATCTAAAATTCTCGTTCTCTGAATAAGTGAGTTTAGCCCATTTACATTTATTGATATGAGAAATATTTTTGTTTAAAACTCTACCATTTTATGTTATCTTTTCTGTATCTGTAGTTTTTGTTTTCTTTTTTATTTTTTAAGTAGCTCACTATATGGTCTTTTTTGCTTTTTTCCTTAGTATTAGTCCTTACAATTAGGAATTTTTGTTCTAGTAGTTAAATTTATAATTATAACCTTATAGAATATATTTAGTTCTCTATTTTTAATATTCTTTACTAATCTCCTGAGTAATGATAAAACTAGTATATTTCCTTATTCTTCCCCTTCTCTTCCCTCTTTTTAATCACCCAATTATTTTTTTAAATTAAAAAAAAAACAGATGCTCTGATAATATTAACAACAAATACAGAAGTGGGCATAGTTAGTACACAACTTTAATATATTTTTCAGAAAAGTGAGAAATCAAATCATGTCATAATGCATTTGATCTGAAAGAATGGGAAATGCCACTTCACTTTTTTTAAAGTGACTTTTGATGAGGTATAATTTACGTACAGTAAAACTCACTCTTTTTGCCCTCTTTGGTGTATGATTCTATGTAATTTGATAAATACATAGATAAGTCATGTAATCACAATCAACATATACATAGGATGTATCACCACAAGTCTCACCACTCAATTTTAATCAATATAATTTTAACATTACCTTTATAGTGTGAAATGTGCTTATAAATCTATTACTTGATTTGTCAGCTTTCAATGATATTCCATAAATTTCTGCTAGTAAAGATAAAGCAACTGAAGTATATATATCTCCTCCCATTCTCCTTCTGCATTCCCTTTCCAAGTTTTCAGAAATATTTGCCATTGTCAGGGTATAAAACATTTGCATTCTATGTTGTCATCCTAAAACATCTATTTGTTTTTGTCTTAATTCTAGCTGTAAAAACACACATTGATTATGACTAATATTTTCTTAGGTTTTTTTCTTTATCTCTTGGTCAGTTGAATGTAAAACACTACAATTCCTAACACACAATTAGCATTAGTAAATCTTAGCCAAAATTAGTATAATTAGTCTTTAGTAAACTCAATTTCATTAATTTTATAAAATTATTTTTATTAGTAATAGCAGCAGTAAATGAGTACTACTAAAGTACTGTGGAATTGCTTGGTGATAACAAAGAATGAATATTGTGTTTTATAAAGGTTTTACTCCATACATACATAATGATATATAAACTGAACCCTAATTCATGTAAAAGTAATTTGTGCTCCCTTCATGCTTATATAGGTCTTCTATATTCAACCTCTCTCATAATTCAATCATAGGTCTTCTATATTCAACCTCTCTCATAATTCAATCATTTTTCTATCTTTACACTAATTGCTTAGTAAATCTTTCCTTCATTAAAAAATAAAACGTTTCTTTTCAATAGAAGAATGAGTATCTAGATGATTGGAGATATGCAGCAAGGCATACTCACGTACATAAAACAGTCTCAACCACTTCACGTTACTCATTTGTGACCTTTCCTTCTTTTCTTTCGATTCTGTTAACAAATAACACTCAACAGCACTGCTTAGGCAGTTAAATGCTGACCTCTCTTCAGTATACGTCCAGATTATCTTAGTGTTGATATTAGTTATATAATAATTTGAAAAGAGCTAGAATTATCTGCCTCCACCTTACCCTCTGACGATGGGAAATAACTCTGCCACTATTTCAACTAAAAACTCGTTATTTGCATGCTTTAAGTTCTTAATGAATTTCATCAAGAATTCAATTTAAATGTATTAAGTTGCTGTCACTCCTTCAGTAAGATCAATGAATACCACTCAGAGAGGTATGGAAACGATTTTCTGAATCTTCCCTAGAACAACTTCAAGGCAAAAATCAGATTCAATAAAATTACTAGTGTGGGGAAACAAGGGATAGTGAAAACGAAGATCCAGCAGATCTACGTTTAAAAAAAAAACAACACTTGGCCACTTAATATGTGTCAACCAGGATACCTTTGTTTCTAAAATCTCAAAGGGCTGCTGTGAGGATTACATGTAATAACATAAGAAAAGGCAGAGTATACTGACAGCTTGTATAGAAAATCAACAAATGGTAGATAATATTAATTTTTAGTCATTAAGTATAGTGTTCATCTTTTAAAAAGCTACTGCAATTATTGTAAGATATAGCCAATAGCTGTAGGGTAAAATATACCTAAAAATTTTAGCCAGGTTCATGTCAGGAATACGGAACATATATTAAAATGGTTGCAGGAAATATAGTGATAGAATTTTGAAAAAGAAAGGCAATCCATTTAAATGCTATTATAAAAATAACTATTATACTGGAGAATTTCATTTAAATGTTATTATAAAAAGAATTCTATTATACTGGAGAATTTTCTCTGTGCTTTATGTTTTAGCCTTACTGATATCTATTGTACCATAACTACCAAAGTAATTTCATAGACACGGATGGGCAGAAGGTTTCAGTATGGTCCAGTGCTTCATTCATTTCACTAGTTCAAAATGTCTCCTCCTTTCCATCCATTTTTATATAAGTTTTATCAACTGCACTTTGGCCATAGCATTAGTTGATTCTGAAGCTCTGAGAAAGTGAAGGCGTAGGGAGAGGTGAATGAAGGGAGACTGATGCTCTTCAATTCAGTTTTAATGATCCAATTCAATAAACATAAATGATTCTCTATCTATGCTCCAGAAGCTGTAGAGCCCATAGAGTCAAAGATGAGCAAAATATAATCCTTGCACTGAAAGAGAACATTTGTTTGTATACAACTGTTCAAGGCAGAAGGCTGTAAAACCACAATTACACTTTGAATATGCAGAGTTAATAAGATTAAAAGTTCATCAGGGCCATGAAAAGATAGCTTTCCAAATTTATTGGGACACATTTAAAAATACTGATTGAGTACATTATGCTTTAAAAACTTAGGAGAAACCAGTCACTATTTAAATGTTCTAATTAAATCACACAGAAGCCAGGTTTATATATTTAGTGAAGATACGGAAAATTTGCCACTAAAGTGAATAATCTCCAAACTAGCATGAAATATATTCTCTGCGGGGTGGGAGGGGGGGAACACCTAAATATCTTAAGGATTGAAAACCAAAAACTTTCTGTTCGATTTTGATTTGAATATTAAAGAGCTTCCAATCTAGTCTTTTGTATTTTTATAAAAAGTGTTCTTGAAAATACCCTTAACTTTGAGTCCTGCATATATCAATAATGTTCTACTATCAACAGTATGCTAAAGAAATGTCTTAAAGCTTTATCTAATGGAAACATCTTTCATCTATACTGGGAACTTTCTCACTCATACATAGTTTATTTGAAATCCAAAGGTTAATTTGGTTCTGCCAAACTAAAATTAGATTATTAAAACTAGCATTTTATACTTACCTGATCCTCCTTTAGCCAAGTATTTGTTCTTCGCATATAGGACAGAATCTAACATAGACTCAAAAAGAAGAAAATAGCCCTACATAAAACAGAAAAAAAAAAAAAAAAGATTTTAGAAATGTGCAGTATCCTCATATGCAGATTGATTTAAAAATCTGGCTATTCTTTTAATATAAATTTTTTTTGTCTCTGCCATAAAGTATTCTGCAGAGTTTGAAATTATTTTTTGCAGTAAATACGCCACATAATTATTAGAAAATCAGGCCTGGGTATAAAGTGAATACAGAAAGTTTATTACAGTAGAATGTACTGAACCTTCTTTATCTCCGCTTCTACTCTTTATTTATTTTATTTATTTATTTTTATTAAGTTTATTGGGGTAACATTGCTTAATACAATTATATAATTTTCAAGTATACATTATCATTTCACATCTGTATGCTCTATTGTGTGTTTATCACGCAAAGTCCTTCAGCTAGCTTCTACTTTTTAGACTACTGTTCCTTCCTCATGAAAAGAAAAATTCTATATGGAAATTGTTAACAAACCCTCTGAATCTCTGGAATATTGCAAAATTAATGCAAAGCAGTGGTTTTCGACTAGATATTCACCCTTTAGGACATCTGGCAATGTCTGGAGACATTCTGATTGCCACATCTAGGGGTAGAGGGGATGCTACTGACATCTAGTAGGTAGAGCCAAGGATGCTAATAAACATCCTACAATGCAGAGAACAGTCCCCACAGCAAAGAACTGTCTGGCCTCAAATGTCTATATGGCTACATCTGAGATATCCTAGTCTAGAAAACCATTTCCCAAAGTGTTTCTTGACCAGTGCCTTTTTCTTTAGATAAAAAAAGAGAAAAGGAAAAAGAAAAAGAAAAGAAAGAGAGGCAGTCATCTTTAATCAGAGGTTTGAGAAGGACCAGATGCTATATCCTCCTGTTAAAGATTTATGATGCACATTAATACATTAATAATTCTGAGTGTTATGATAAAAACAGAACTGTTGAACATATTTTGAATATTACCCACTCTTTGACTGGAGACCTCTTTCTTTCCTATATGACATCCAACAACACCTTGCGCAACTAACATTTAAAATACAGTTCATGAAACATTGCCCCAGTGCACTCCAGATTTTAGAGAACAGTAATGAATCTGCTACCAAGAAAGGATAATCATAACACAAATGAAAGCATAATTTGCCACTACTAGTGTCATACAGTACATTCTAATAGTATGCTAGTTTATTTAAGAAATGATGAAGTAATCATAAATGAGATTAATGCCAGTTTCAGTCAGGCTTTCTCTTTCTGGGGCCCATCTACCCAAGAGCCCTGAGCAGCAAGGAAAGTTAAGGGCTCAGGGCAGTGATTAACATATAATATATCTTATTATAGCTTAAGGTGAACCAGTATGAATTTTAGCCTAATGTTAGCATTCTAAATCAAAACTGTTCTCATTTGTTTTGTGCACAAATAACTATTTGACAGCATAAATACAAAAGTCTTTAACCAAGATGAAACAAAAATTTTTTTAAGGTTTTTCTAGAGTAAGAAAAAACTTGCAAACTTGAATGGATAATCTTCACAAGAGATAAACAGCAAATTTAAATTACAGAAAATACAGCTCTCATGCTTGAATCGCTTATAAAGGAACCTAATTAAATTGCCGCTAGCAACTCTACTTTGGCATTTACCCCCAACACACTAATTCATTGATAAGAAAATAATTGCTACAAAAGAAAGATTTAGCAACAAAGATCTTTTATTAATGTGTTTACATTAGGAAAATTAGGATTTGGTAGAAACTCTTTTTTTCTGGATAGAGTACTTCAGTAATGTCTAACTCTTATAAGTCAGTTCTCCATTAATATTATCTGTGTATTCAAAGCACAAGAGACTTTCGAAATTCAACGAAGAAATTTTTACCAACCTGACATAATTCATGCAGATCTATGCACACAAATGCTAATAAATAAGCATTCATCCGTTGATTAAAGTAAATTATAATTTATGCCAAGGAATTATTAAAAGAGGAGGCATCTATTTACTCTATGGGAAAAAGATCAGCTGGTAAAACATGTTAATAGGTTGAAGGGAAAAAAATGATCCCTATTTGCAAGACTGCTGCATGTTAAAACATTAAAATAAAATAAATCGACATTTTGGTACAAATTAAGTATTCGTTATAGTCCAATAATTTATGGAAGAGTGTAAAAAAATATTTGTTACTGATTTGGCATTTTGTCAAAAGTGTTTCTAGTATTACTCTTTCCAAGTAGCTAAATTTTATTTTGCTTCCATATGCTCAAACTTCACCTTACTTTAATGTACTACAAAAAAAACCATAAAAAAGTCTTTTTGATCAATAACTGAAAGTAGCTCCTAGCAACATGTTCTTTTGTTGCATTTAAGATAAAGTTATTATTAGCCATTCATCAGAGGTTAAATTACACCATATTTTAATTTGGTATTATAGTCAATACCAATAGTATAGTATGAGAGGGTAGACTCCTGGATTTAAATTCCAGAGGAGTCAGGAGTCCTTTTTTCTACGTGACCTTGGATAAGTTAATGTCATTGTGCCTCAGTTTCTTCATCTTTAAAGTGACAATACAATAATATTTTATTTCATACAGTTGTAAGGATTAAATATGTTAATACATGTAAACCTTTTCGAACAATAAATCGTGTTAGTTTAGCTGAAAAAAATGAAGAGCTATTTAAAATATATATTTGTAAAGGCTAATCAGAATTTTAAAATTATGTTTAATAAATGAGAAAATAAAAGCTTACCAGACTGTCCAGAATCATATAACATTTATTTAGTGCACGGTCATATATTATAATCCATGAGTAAGAACTAAAATTCTTGTTTTTTTTTTTTTAAGAGCCTATCAGAATACATTTTCTTGTGTCCCTTCATTTTCATGTGCATACCAAAATAAACAAACATGTATATTCACATATATATATCCATTCAAAATTTCTTTAAAATTAAGAAATAGAAATTAAAAACCCAATTGAAATTTGATCAAACTGAACAAATTAGTGCCAATTCCAATATTAAGATTCTTCTTAAAAAGATAATCTGAGAGATTTTCCCCCCTGGGGAAAATCATTTCCCCCCCTCACCCCCCGGGCCAAAAAACATCAATTTTACTTAATACTCTGAACTTTGGAATTTATACTTAAGATTTTCCCATATGTCTGCTTCCACTTGAAAAGATAAACACCAATAAGTATTTTTCCACATACTCCATAATGATTACCTTAGCTGAGATGAGAATCTTGAGAGGTAGGACAACATTAGAGATAGTTTCTAAGATTCTAACTATTAAAACGACATAATTTTCAAATTAGAGAAATCAGCACTAGAGAGGTTAAGTGACTTATTTCAGGTCATACAGCTGGAAAAATAATACTAGACAATATTTATTAGCTTCCTTTACAAAACAGTAGCCTTAAGATTCAATTCCCACTGCTGTTAAACTCAATAGTAAGCATGCAAACAAAAGAAGATAATCATCCTTGGCAACAAAAATACCCTTTCATAAATGCCATGTCTTTGCTTCTCATTTTTTAGTGAGCCAACATAATTAGGTCAGAGAATTTCTGAAAGCAAATGATCAAATGCTTTTGATGATACATATAACGGATTTTGAACAGTGCATGGCATAGAGTTAACACAAAGACGATATCACATGACTCTTTAATTTGGCAGAAGTCATTATATGGGGGTCTGCTACTGTGGGGTAGAACTAGGCTAAAATGGATAAAAGCAGAAGGCCACAGCAAGTCTTTCTTCTTTTGTTTTTTCCCATGTTTTATTTCCTTTTTTGCTCTTCATTGGTGTATAATTAAAAATAAAACTCTCCTCTATAACTATTTCTGGTAATATCTTTTTCATCTCAGTAGCAAGATATTGCTTGCGTAAATATAGAATGAGGCTTCTATTCTGTCAAAATAATTTCTAAACCTTAAGTCAAAGAATAAATGAACTAGCAAATCAGTAGAAAAGCATTCTTTCAAAACAAGAATAGATTATACATTTCTTGATCTTTCCTAAATATGTTACATTTTTTTAAGACTCAATGAACACTGACAATTTTATTGGTCATTTCACTTATTATCCAGATAGCTGTGCAACTACTACCTCCTCAAAAAGGATTTTCATTATGTCTCTATATAAAGTATCTTCAAGCACTATCTCTTTACCCTGCTTTCAATTTCATCATAGCACTTAGGAATTAAAATATTATTTATTTTTGTGTTTAGTTTACCTACTTACTAAAATGAAAACTCCAAGAGGAGCAAAGACTTTGTCTATTTGTTTTAAACTATATTCCTGAGGGCCAGAAATGTGCCTGGTAGATAGCAGGAACTCAATAAGCAATTTTTGAATGAATAAAAGAATTAGAGGTATTAATATTGTATATGCATATCATTATGTTTGTTAAAATGAAACAATGCCTGCTTTTTGTTATTTCTCTGGTGCAAATTAAAATAAGCTACTTTAAAATGCTGTTTTGCTTCAAAAATTAATGTTTCAAAAATTAAAATTTTCAAATAATAGTGGTGATAATTGTTAAAGGTTCATTGTATTGTGTCTTGATATAGATTATTTAATTCTTCCCTAAAGCATATTTCATTGTTATTTCCATTTAACTGGTAAGTCTTAAATTATTAAATAACTTAAAATAATAGTACTTAAAAAACAACTCATAATCACAGAATCAGCTGAATGAGTCGTATTTTGAACCTTGGTCTATCTAACAAGAGAAGTCAAGAGCTGAATCACTATTCTATATTACTTCTTAAATTGATTTATGTGATTGAAAATAAGATTTAGTATTTGTATATCATACTATATTTGTAATTAAGTACTCAAATGCCCTGAAATAAAAAAATTTCCCATTGAAGATATTAAATAAGATTAGAATTTACAATAGGTATATTTCAGAGTGATAGCTTAGTTGGCAACTAGCTCTTACCCATGATCTCCTATGAAAAGTACCCATTTAGAAAATCAATGGATATATCAGAATATATATAAAATGAATGTGTGACATCTGTAAGATAAATTAATATGCATAGCTAAAAATATTAGCAGATTAAAAGATTCATATATGTATTGCTAATGGTTATCGTCCTTTCTCTCAACTTTCCACTTTGCTGAACTTCATTTTACTATAGGCTCCCTCCGTGATAGGATAGCCTTTAATTTCCTGGGAATTGTCCTTGGTTCTGAACCAAGTCATTTATTACTGATATCAGAAGGCTTTGCTCCAAATGCCCAGCTCATCTGCAGTATAATTCAGACTGTAATTTCACAGGCTGCTGCCTCACCTGTAGGGGTGCCATCTGGAAGAGAATTATACTCAGCATTTTCTCCCATGATGCTCATGGGGCACTCTTCTTTCCAAACTGACATTTACTTTTTAAAATTAAACTTTGCATTTACACTTCAAAAATTAATTACTAAAAAAAGGAACCCTCTGATTAAATCTGGAACTAGAATATTAACATTCATTTAAATGAAAACCTTATTTCCAAAATGCCTCTTCATATCTTCTTGAAATAAATGGTAAAAGAGACTTGTGCTACCTTCAGAATAAAGTGTGTCTACTGTTGATTTTGTTTTAGTTCAAATAACTGAATTACTCATACACTCTCAGGTAGAATTAACTATTTAAAAAAGCGAGACAAGGGAGAGGCTCAAATAAAATGAAAAGTTAATCTGTACGAAATCCAATGACAGTCAATAATTGTAATTTATTTAAAGATAAAAATAAGTGATTTATTTCAACAAATAAATGAGCCTACAAAATCTAATCCCTAATATTTCTGAAGCATAATAAATATTTGATGAATTTTTTTCCAATACTTTACTCTCAATTCCACAAGATTTACTGTAGATAGAATTTAATCTAATGTAATTGGGACTACTAGTTATTTGTTACTAGTCATTTGTTAACTGAAAACAATATATTTTAACTAAAAACACAAATGTAGATTTGTTTATCAATACTCTTTGAGGATGAATCCATTGATTGGAACCTTCACCATCTTCCTTGCATAAATCACATCCATAATGGATTGTCAATAATTTCCAGTTTGGGTTATTTTAAAATAGAAAAAGAATCTAAGGGCATTTGCCAAGTGGAAGGTCCGTGAATTCTATAATTCCCACCTTCCCAGGAGCTCCTAGTCTTTCACAATTCATTTTACTGACTATTCAACAACTGTTGTTTTTACAATCTTGTTCAAAATTTGTTAATATTAATTGATTTTACATAAATAAGCAGGCAAACACATACAATATGCTCTTCGTAAAAACATAAACCAACTGAGAGAAGAACAGGAGCAGCACACTGAAGGTAACTTATTAGTTTTAAGTATTCAGGTAGTCATAGTAATCTAGCAGGTGTTACACAAAAAGAATGCAGAACATAAACTTGGTGAATTAAATGCAAGTTGGTTAAGGAAACTTCAATTGCGTGTCCATGTGACAAAATATATTGTCGTGATGTCAATTTTTAGGAAAACCTTCCTTGGTGCCCAAGACTAGGTCAGGTGGCCTTTATAATATCTAAGTTGGAGATTGATTTATTATCGATGCACAGAAATGAGACCTCTACAACAATACTGACATTAGGGGCTAGATAATACTTTATGGTGGGGGCTGTTCTGTCCATTGTAAGATGGTTAGCAGCATCCCGGGCTTCTACCTTCTAGATAGAAGCCAGCACCACTTTCCTTCCTCCTGTTCTCATCTCTCTCCCTCCCTCCCTCCCACACTATAAACTAAAATGTCTCCTGACAGTTCCCAAATAACCCCAGGAAGAAAAACTGGGCACTCTCCTTCCACTGCTTTAGAGATATCCAAAAAGTAATCACATAAGCATTTTTTCCTAATCTACAGTATTTTCTTCTAAAAATGTACCAAAGTTAACATTTTGCAGGATTTATCTGATCTCATCTGATCACAGATTTTACAGGATGTAAAGTAATCTCTACTTATTTCACTGTTAAATTTATAATATTGAATATTCAATATTTAGATATTGAACACCTGAGCTGAAAAGATTTTTCAGTGATTTCTCAATCTATTACTTGGACTCCATTTTAAAATGTGCTAATGCTAATGACTTTATCACAAATATGATAATGAAGTTATCTGAGTTTTAAAAATAACTACATAAAAAGGCTTATTAAAAGGAAAATTTATATGACTGGTTATACAATGTGCAATCATTTGAATAAAAGGAAACAGAACACACATACATATCTGTTTATAAATGCTTAGTACATGTCTGGAATAGTACAGAACTAAAAAAATGATAAAGTAGACTAAAAGACTAAAAATACTATCAGGGAAAAAGAACAATACTTCATAATGATAAAAAGGCCAAACTTTATCAAGAATACATAATAATCCTAATGTGTATACACCTAAAAACCACATAAAAATATCTGAAGCAATAACTGACAGAATTGAAAAGGGAAACAAACAATTCCTAAACCTTTGGTAGAAATGCATTAATATTCTTTTAGTACTTAATAAAATGTTAAATAAAGATTCAAAAAACTAAATGATACCATCAACCAACTTGACCCAACTGACAATTATATAATGCTCCATTCTAAAAGAATGTGGAACATTCAACAAGACAGACCATATGCTGAGCCATAAAATAGGTCCAAACAAATTTAATGAAATGATAACATACATATGATAACAATATGGCCCCTGATATCAACTAAAGTCAAAATAGGAATCAACAACAGAAAGATATCTAAAAAATTTCTGAACACTTTGAAAATAAATAGCATGCTTCTAAGTAATTTGTGGATCAAAGCAGAAATCACTAGGGTAATACTTTGAATTGAATTAAAAAATTTTGGGATACAGCTATAGCAGTTATAAAGGGAAATTTATGTTTAAAAGTAGTGGAAAAAGCAAGGTATAGAACAATATGTAGAATATGCTTACCCTACCCTAATATAAAGGTGGGGTTTGTAATCTATGTTGTTCACTGCTTTATCCTGCCTCAAACAGTGCCCGGCACATAACAGGCACATAATAGCCATTTAACAATATTTGTTAAAGAGTGTACCAAGGAGTAAAATATACACACATGTTTACAACATTAAAATATTTTGGGAAGGATACATTAGAAACTGGTAACAGATTTTGAAACTGGTAAAATATTTTGGGAAGGATACATTAGAAACTGGTAACAGAACCTTGGGGTAGGTTTTAAAGGAGAAATAAAATTTGTAACATTTATGTATTATTACATAGTCAAAAAACAATGACAAAATTTTACATGTACAATGCAAATGTTTCAGAGCAGCTCCAATTTCATTATATTTCACTTGATCACTACCTTCCATGCAAGAATGAGCATAATGATGGTAACTACCACTTATTAGGCAGGCACCTATTATGTACTTGCTACTGCCCTGAATGACTACTTCCTTCCTCTTTTCATACAACACGCAGTCTGGACTTGGAGAGACATAACTCAGAATAAGAGCTAATTTCCTCTCCATACTCTTCTAAAGTTTGAAAAACTTTATTACTTTAAGTCTTTCCTCCACTAGATGGCACTCTCACTTAATCAACAAAAGACTATCAAACTGGCTCTTTTCCTCAAACTGCAGCAAAATTAGCAAGTTTATCAAAGGAAAAGTGAATCATCTCAAAATCTTTCCAAATATACACATGGGCCATACTTCAGATTTAGAGAATCAATTTCCAAGGATGAGGGTAGAGGATGCATGTGTATTTCTAAAACAATATTCCCAACTCCCACTATGGTTGAAAAAAATCATGACCTATAATTGGATATCCTACTCTTAAAAATACAATTAAATTATTAGCTAGCACTTTTATTTTTAAAAAATTATGCTGTGGTGCACATATATAACAGAGTGATTAAATAATATTTATAAATTATAGATTTTTAAGGCTGTAGAAAAGATGAACTCTAACAGTATGATCCAAAACTTAAAGGACAAGATCTCATTCCATTTCCGGTAACAATGGATTTTAGAAGCTAATGATGCTGTAAGTACAATAAATATGCTAGAAGAAAAGAAAAAAAAAGAACATCTCATTAGATGCATCAGTAAGCTGGCTTTCACTTTGAGAGCATTTGCTTAACCTAGTGAATGAACATGGGAAAACAGGAGACAAAATCCATGGTCCAGCCAATGTGAGGAACATAAGAAGAAACTGTCCCAAATAACAAAACAGAGACAACAAAATGTATCTACAATATAAATATGAATTTAAAATCTCGTTTACTGCCAACCCTCCCCCTCCTAGCAAACTCAGTTTAGGACCCTGGTGCTGAGTGGTCACACACTTCCTCTCCGCCCTACCTCCAATAATTCTTAACATAAGCCAGGCCTGATATAAATTCACAACCCTAATTTACAATGCCTAGGTGGCAGGAAAAACCTAAACCCAATCATTTAAAAGCGATTCTACAACATATTCTGTTGGTAAGACTATAAAAAAACAGGTATTCGCGTACCACTGTTGGTAAGAAAGCACAATGGTAAGATCAGTATTGAGAATTTAGGAATAACTGGTAATACTGAATATTCATCAGCTCTTTGATGCATCAATTGCACTTCTAAGAATGCAAAATGAAATGATATGTCACAAGAATATTCAATATAGTATAATCTATAACAGAAAAAGAATGGAAGAAATTTAAATGAGTGTTCATGTATATATTATATTTATATGTAAAATGGAGTATTATACAGAAAGG